>NC_087101.1:12366653-12674153 GCF_963855985.1 Ostrinia nubilalis | reverse complement strand
AATTTGAATT
Source organism: Ostrinia nubilalis (assembly GCF_963855985.1). Taxonomy (NCBI): domain Eukaryota; kingdom Metazoa; phylum Arthropoda; class Insecta; order Lepidoptera; family Crambidae; genus Ostrinia; species Ostrinia nubilalis. The sequence continues at coordinate 12,674,143 of NC_087101.1, read as the reverse complement.
TGAAGAAGAAGTGACAGCAACAGTTGCGGATCGCTGTCATTACAAATAAATTTCATTTATATCAGTTATTGAAGTATTTAACACTTTTATTGTCGAATAACTCATAACACTTTATATTTTTCACGTAAAATCGAAGTAACTTGTGTACCGTTGAAACTACCATGACTGATCTCTCTCAGTATGTCAACTTCACATTACCCTAATATAAATTATACCTTTAATTAACTGAGACGTCACCCCATCGAAGGGTCCCAAAATAGATGGCATGGGGTTGAAGGGACACTTCTGGACAACACGTGTGGAAGAAAAGATGTGTGACGAGTGTGATTTTTGAAACAAGCAATGGTTACGAAGTCGAAATTAGGTCAGTCTTATTTATGTATCTAAAGGTTGTTTGCAATATTAAAACAGGGAATAAGTAAACTTGAATCAATCTTAAAGGAATGTAAATCTTTATTCAATACTAGCTTTTTCCCGCGGCTTCACCCGCGTGAGTCTGTCACAGATCGTCATAAATTATAACCTAAGTTTGGATGTCTGGATGTTTGTTACTCTTTCACACAAAAACTACTGAACGGATTTTGATATTAGTTATAGGCTATAATTTATGACGATATGTGACAAACTAAATTTCACGCGAGTGAAGCCGCGGGCAAAAGCTAGTTTATAATATAAGTAAGATCTCACATCACAATTAAAAGGCAATAGATGAAATGTAAATTCTGTGAAGTGAAAAAAATAATATGAATACATAGCTAAAGATTGATTTTCTATTAGGCAATTCTATACCTAATGAAAAATTAGTGTAGAACCTGAAATGTTTTTATTAATTTCAACCTATAAGTTTAAGATTAAGATACTTAACCTTAAACTACTTATCGAGGTCTCAATATCATTTCAACCTTTAAGAGCGTTTACGCCGTTTGGCGCAATAACAGTACTTTTTCAACCCGTTACAATCATTAACCAGTTACATTACAAATATGTTACAGGCATAAATAATTAGGCAATTTCGTCGTCTAAATAGTTAGTTGAGAAAATATTACGATTAGTATAGTATTTAAGAATGCTACCAAGATAAGTCCACACAGGTTTTCAAATTTCCACTTTAGCGTCAGTTTACAAGCTGAAATTTTTATAAAAATACTGTGAAAACGATATAACAAACATTTATATCCTATAGCATAGGTCCTAAGGCAAATAGTTAGTTGAGAAAATTCTTAGATTTAAGCATTTTACAATAAGAAATCACAAATTCAAAGAACGTGAAATACCCAAAAATCAAAGTGATTTTTACACCATTATTCTTCATTAATTCAACATAAAAATAGCTTAATATAAAAAAATAACATCTTCTTTAAAATATTTACTTTGAAACGATATATAATTCATTGTTGTTGTTTTGCTATAAACATTTGAAAACTATTAAAAAACGCCGCGCGCGAATCATTTCCAATGATGCCCCTTGAAACGTCGCGCTTCGCGTAAACGCTCTTAAGAGTATCTAAACCATAAGCCTATCAAAGTCTTAATACAAAGTGTACTTATTTTTCTCACTTTTAAAAAAGTTTTTGTTATTTTAGCTATAATTTCTTTGTAACTTCGTCACTTTCATTTCCAATACGTTTTACTTGTAACGTCACATCGGCCCTCCTTGAACGTAATTCAGTTGGCAGGATGGCCGCCGTTGCCCAGTTTTTGTCACTGTTTTATAAATAGACCGTGTTTGGGTGGGTCGCGGTCGATCTCGGATTTAAGACGACAGTTTGAAGGAATGTATATTGCTTTTTACAGTTTGTATGAGACTTATGAGGACGAAAGGGCAATGAGTAGCCATTTTATCTTCCCTTTAGCAGTAGTTTATATTTTGAAGAAATCTTAAGACTTCCACGAGTAGGTATAATGTAACAAATAGGGCCTATTAATGATATTATCTACTAACTAAGTAGCTACCGAGAAACTATTCATAAAAAAATTATCAAAAGAAAATATTGTAACAGTAAGTAGAATCACCCATTCCATTTATACAATTCTACGATGTAACATAAAATTACTCGTACACATTTTAAACAAAGTTGATCACTATTAATTGTACAAAAAGACGCCATGTCCACTCTACCAATCTTTTATGCACATCGAATAAACAGTTTATATTATGTAAGTATATTATATTAACAATTTGAATAACTCTAATCCAATCTATCGAACGCGAAACGTGAAATATAATAAGTTCTTGCAACTTAAAGAAAATCGCAAGCAAACTTCGAACCAAAATCTCGCAAAGAACCATGGTTCCAGCATCCCTGTACCAAAAAAGCGCCGCCTGGCGGCGAGTAGCGCTCTCCTCCACACATCCCCCATCCACCATCCCTCTTTACTCACCCACGATACCTACACATGAACGAGATAGCCGTATATCGGTCATTATAGCAGCTTTCCACTCGTGAAAACGGACAACCCTTTAGCCGTCTCTATTTTCACTATACGCAGATGCGTATTAGAGTGGGACGGATGCACGTAGGGGGTATGTGTTAAGGTGGACACTAGTGACCAGTTCTGCACGAATTTTTCGAGCCTATCGGAGAATGACGTTGACAGTGCGATTGCACTTTAAGGCAACGTTTTCGTTGCAAACTAAAAAGTTTACACACTTTGATATTTTTACGTCTTTTTTTTCGACTAAGTATTACAGTTCTCTAATAAATCTAATATCATGCTGAAACATGATCACACACAATTAATCAATTCAATTTTCAATCATAAAAAATATTTGTGACTAAAGCCGAGTTGCATCATCTTGCTTTAACTTTGACAAACGTCAAAAATCTGTAAACTCTATACCTACAATAGCACCGGTTAATGTTAGTGATACAGTTAAAATAAGGTGGTGCAACTCAGCCTAAATAATTCATTTGTTGTCTTAAAAAGTTACGAGATCATTATTATAATACACCAAGTATTCGTATTACACAATTTGGTAGCAACTACTTAAAAAGTTTTTCATCTTAGCAGCTTTTAACTTACTTATTTCCATTTACTTTCTCTCTTCTACTAAGCATTTTTAATTTTGTGAAGTGTTTTAGTTTATACAATTTGCCCCTCGGCTATTATTTAATATTCACTTGGGTTGAAAACTCATAAAAAACAGCATATCACAAACAAAACGGTCAACTTTCGTATATTGAGAAAATTGTTACCAGTACAGTTGACTGAAAACAAGCTATCAATGATTTCCTATGTAGAGCTACCAATGGCTTTGCTGTATTCATACTTTTTCTGTGTCAATCGTTTGTAGTATTCAGCAATAGGTAATTGTATCAATAGTCAAGATGTTTAATAGCAAAATTATGTTTTTTAAGGCTACAAACTTTGTAGCCTCTCAATAGGTCTGTCAAGGTTACACAAAATAAACACTTTTTAAATATCGCTCAATTATCTAACTATAAAAATTACTTGTTTACATTCAGCAAAAACATGTAATGAACACGAAATTGACTCGAAAATTGACAAATTCAGTTTAAATAGACCTCATTAATTTAAGTCCTTAACACATTCAACACTGTTTTATTTATTTACAATAGTTATAAGCAACTTCCAGTCGCAATAATAAGTATGATAATACAGAGAATGTCTACAATTTTAAATAAATAAAGTCAAAATTTAGTTTGAGATGCGACTCTTAACGCTAGAAAATGTTTACAATCCCTGACTCTGTAAGCCATAAATAAACAATATAGAGTTCCATGGTGTTACACTTCCATTAGTGTCAACTCTGCAGCGTTCTTTAAACTGCAAGTACAAGTCTTACATCTTACGAACGCACACCAGCAAAATATTTCACTTTCGCCTGAAACTTTGCGCGATTTTTCCAGCAAACTTGCGCGGTCCTTGACTTTAATAAGTTCACTGTCAGTCGCTCAACTTCAGTAATTGTTTCAGAGTCGGCTTATTGAAATTCAGAGGCATTGATTGGTCATTTCTGACCGTTTGTGCGGAATGATCCGATTTGGGGATTGGATTTTTGTTGAAATGCTCTTGATGTAGCTAATATATTGTCAATATAGCAAAAATGTTTGACCGCAAAATATAGCAAATGTGTTTTTGAAGCCACCAAAAACATCTATAAGTAATATAGTTAAACATAAAATACTATGAAACGTTATTAATAATATCGACCAATAGATTGAAATTTTCAAAGAAGAAGAAACAAAATTCAAAGTGGGTACATCTGAATCAATTTGAAAATTATTTTTAGATATTGCTAATATTAAAGAAACGACATTCATAATTAATTTCGAATTTGTGAATGAGAGAAACCTAAAAAATACAGATAAATGAGGTCTTTATTCAATATAAAACGTACTACGACCCGTTCCATTCAACGTTTCCATAATTGCGATATCAGATTGTAACGTTTTTCCGCTACGAGAGAGCGTCTACGAGTGCGTAGCGTGCGTAGTCCGCTACGAACTATGCAAGTCGCCGCAGAAAAAGAAAAAACAGTTTTGTTACCTATCTCTCGTAAATAGTCTCGAGAAGAATAAATAAAAATAATGTTAAAAATAAATAGGTATACTCCTAATTTTCAATTTATCAAAAAAGTAGTTTAATAGCCACCTCACAGAACTCGCACTTTTATCATAAAAAGTATTCGCAAACAAAATTCCAAGTCTCAAAAACCACCTGAGCCAGGTACCTCATTTCAATTTCAGAATCATAAAACGCGGACTGACCGCGCTTCGGTCCATTCAATTAAAAATTCCATCTCCTAATCGAGTCATGAAATATGCAAGCAAATATTATCCCTTTTCTTTTGTACGCTGCATATTCGCCCCACCCGCGCACGCACACTGACGCACGGCACTTATGACTTATCATCATCCCGCTCACACGTACGTGGGAGGTGTAAGGAGTCGGGTGGTGCCGTCTTTGTCGGACTGCCGAGGCGGCAGCGACCGCGAGTAACCCCTGGCCACTTCGTGGTGACTCGCACGCGCCTTCGTCGGCCGGCCGAGCGAGATGGCGCGAGTCGGACATGCGGAGGCCGCGGAGCCCTCGCGCGAAGGGACACAGGACAGACGCTCTCGGACAGCGGGCGAGAGCGGGCGGCCGGCCGTGCACCTGCCTCGCGAACCGCGCGACGTGCTCAATCGCGACGCACTAACACATCGTAAACACAAAACATTTCGAACTCAGTTCAGAACTCAATGTTAATTTAAATTGCAAATTTATTTTAATTTTCAAAAATAGACAGTGAACAAAAAACGGACTAAAGTGAAGAAGTTTTACTGATAAAGACGCTGAAATTTAACGGAGTGACCAATTCGCCGGAATCTGAAGATCGCCACTTGGTGCGGTTAGATTAGATAGGAGACGCTTGTCAAAGTGTTGATAACACCTATGACCAGTAAATTTTGGCAAGCGAACCATTGGCCGAGTCATAAACTGATTGGATACATCATGAAGAGGAAAAAGTAAACTTGGAATGTTAGATTTAACAGTTGTGATGGAAAATTCAGGAAGATGACTAAACATGTTCAGGGATTTATCCGTCGGACTTTTAAATAAATTTGTGATGAGTATTTATCTGTTATCAAAAACGTTTTGAGACGATAACCGCTGGACCGCCGGCGGCACGTGTGAAGTGAGCTAAGAACTGTCGACTGATAATAAAACATTAAGATAAAGATTTCGGCGGATAAGAAGAAATTGTTCAAGAACTAAAAATAGGTGACCAAATCAAGATGAGAATCAAAATGCCAGCTGTACGCATCGCGCAAGGTAAGCACAATGTTATTTTTTTTAGTAGACCATTGTTTACAATTAGATTTCAACTAGAAATTTTACCACAAAAATAAAGCTCAGAATCAAATAATATCTGTCAACGTTGAAGAATTTTTGTGGCTGTGATAAAAATTTTTGATGCTTCAAGCTGAGTTTATTTCCACTAAATCCTTCTTTTAAAATTCAAAACGCGTCAGGAAAAAAATTATAAATAATGAGATGTCCAAAATGAATACCCTCAACGTATTACAACATTGAATTTATTTTCAAAAAACCAGAATTTCTGCATCACGTCTCCAAGATATCAAAACAAACACGCACGCACAAAGAAGAGCACTATCTCATTTACCATGCGGAGACTCTATTCATTCCAACGAGCTACTTAATGCCCGGGCTCCGAGCAAACATTTACCTAAGGCTGGTCATCTTGTCCGAAAGAAAAAGCAAAGGGAACTAGAAAAGCTAAAGAGTAGCCGCTTTCAAATATTCATCAGCCACTAAGTTCAGTGAACAGGAGATTGTGGAAGAACTGATAATTTGCTCAAAATATTCAGTGTCACAAGTTGGGTGGTTTGGAACTAGGCTAAAACTGATATTTTATTTATGAATCACGGGTCAAGAGCATGTTGGCATATGAAAAATAAACTTTTTGAAAACAATTGACTTTGCCAACATTTTAAAATATACCTAGTCAAATATCAGTAAGATATAGGAGAAACATAATGTATCTTAATATTAAAGAATAATCTAAAATAGCTACTGGATTCAATGTGTCAAATTAATCAAGTTGTAAAAAATGGAAATATTTTTACACCCACTTCAATATTTTGGAAATCAGTAATTACGGTCATTGATAATGAAATATTATAAATATTAGGCTATATTAGAAGTTTAGTTCTTAACCATGAAGTAAACTATAAAACTGATAACGTTATTGCCAACGCCAATTAAAAGTATATCACGTTGTCACGATGGCCATAAAACTGTTACGGTCATTATTGACCATTGTCACGGTATTAACAAATTGAGTATCAGACATAATGACTGGATTGTCCTCAAATTGAAATGTAATTACTATACCTTGTAATTGGTCACCCGCACTTTACTAGAGGTCAGTAGCAATGAAGCTACAAAGTTAGAAATTGCTAGGGATAATTATAAATTAATTTACTATCTGCTAATACTACTACTTCTGCTTTATAATCTTGGACCGTAAAGCAACATTGTGTCGGTGTTAATTATGTGGTGACATTTAATTTCCTTGAGGCTTCTAATGTTATCTTTACTTGGACGTCATTTGCTTCTTTATTATTCGGATCCTTGCCTTTAATGTAATTATTTGCATCAGTAGAATCTTTTTTAGTGTTATATTAAAATGTATCTTTTTTATTTTTCACTAACTGTAATTTGTTTGTTAATTGCAATGCAAATATCTTGCCTATTAGTTCATTGATTTAATTTGTGCGCACTGTGGTGGTATAAACAGTCTAATTGCCTTAAAGTATGCGCCGCTTATTGACTACAACACACATTAGAAACTGTTTTATTTCTTCTGCATGTCTAACCCATTGTCTTGCAGCGTCAATTCCCACTGCCCAACAGTTATTTAAATTAATTACTCATTATGCCCGAGTTAAAACGTTCCCATGCTTTACTCTTGACTTAAGTAGAATGGTCAAAATTATGATTTGCAGATTACTATGGACTGTTTGCATGAGAAAGTATTTTTATTGTTACATTAAAAGTCACTTTCAAATTATTCCACTAACATCCTGTTAGCATTAATTCGAGTAATGGTCACGTATTTTCTATAATTGTTTGAGGAATTAATTATAAAGATACAAGTAATGATTTATTAGCAGAACAAGTCATGCTAAGGAGTCTCAATATATTCAATAGATTTTTTCCGTGTACGTACGCGGTTGGGATGCGTGAGTGTGCGTAGACTCCTGCGCACGATTTCTTCTTAAAACTAGCGTTACAGCACACATGGGCAATTAGTCCAAGTTGACCGGAGGCGACGGGGAGGCCTGATTGGTCGGGCCCACGGTGACGTCACCGACGTCAGCGGCCGTCGCGCGCTATTGGTCGACACGCGTCATTTAGTCGATGACACGTTTGTTCTTATTTTAAACGCAAGAAGTTCGAGGCACTCGGTTTTTGTTCGCGACACAATAAGACCCCCTTTTGTACATGAAACTGGATGCTTTTATGTGGTCGTTGAAACATAAATACAGCTATACGTAATTATAGCCGTAAAAGCTCCAAAACTATTTCGTTTACCGTGTGCTTGGAATTGGCGAATTTTATATTGGTGATAAAAAATGGAAGTTCGCTAAAAGTTGCTAATGCGAACCCAATTACATTTAAGGGTAGAAAAACCTTTTGACTTTTTAAACCCTCCTCAAAAGTGAGAATTAGGGAATCGTAAAATTACTTTATCAGGTGCGGGCGGGACAGCGGCGCGAGTAACTTTGGGCAAACTTTTAAAAATCTAAGTTAACTTCCCGGACCGCTCTAAATAAAACATCAGAGGACCTGTGTTTTGTTTCGCCGATGTTTGCAGCTAATTGATATGGGTTTTTGTGTCCCGTGTCAGAATTTTAATTTGTTACTGTTAACGTGTTGGGCTTAATGATATTAACGCCGGACGCTTTGTTCCCTTGTCTTTATTAATTCAATAAAATTACATTGAATATTTTGTATTATTCAATGATCTTTAAGGACTTTTTCAAATAAATGGAACTAATTTGCCAATATTTAATGATCAAATTTAAAATTCCAAAACGTAGATGCCAAAAAACTTAAACAGTTTTTTATTAAACATGACAAAATTAGTAAAAATAGAAACCTTTATTCCCATCCACAAAATCGAACGGATGCCACATAAAAGAGCCGCACGTCAATTTAAACATTGCCTATGTCTTGTCCGTTGCCGCTTGGCGATTCAATATGTCTTCATTAAGCGAATATCGAGGCATCGCGGCGGAACCCTACGTCTTGATCCTTGATGCGAAATATTGCTCGGCTAATCGGCGTACTTTCAAGTTTGATACTTGGACTTGATCTCAGATTTAAAGTAGGAACAGTCGACAGCACAGCTGAGATTTTTCTTGCAAAATCACATCTGTTGCAGCTGTATAAGATCACTGCATTGTAAGTTTGTGAAAAATTAATAATAAAAACAATTAAACATTTTAAGGAGCTCCAAAAAAAAGTTCCAGATAAGTGAAGTTTGAGAATTTATAAACTAAAATGAAAAGAGAATGAGAAGAAATAAATGAAGAATCTTGAATCACCATTGGCCTTTAGGGTCAACGTAAATTGAATATTATGAGATCGATAAAATTAATAAAATAATGAAGAACATAATTACTCCTTCATTAAATAAATTACGGCTATGATACATAATTGCATAGCAGGCTAATTGCAATTAAACTCTAATTTTATGCATGAACTAGCTGAAACCTAGGTCACAGTGCGTTCTCACAATTTGCAAATACTTCAAATGTGATTGATGAGTTCGAACCCGACAAAGAATGCAAATAAACCTGATCATCTAAACAATTAACACGCACCGTTAATTATACTACTTTACGCAGCGAAGCCGTGGGAATGATCAAAGGGATCAATCTCATCATTGTAGCGAAGAACAAATAAACTGAATTCGTCAGGAGAAATAAATTTCACATCTGACATCTTATTGACATCCTCACTCTATTAGAGGAGGATAAAAAGGAGGATCAAATTTAGAGTATCCACCGTTGTTATTCAAATTATGGGAATGAAGTTAATTTTCGTATTTAGAATAACGATACCGCGGACGACGGCCACCCGTCTCGTACCAGGACTGGACATCGATCTTCTTTTTACGCGATCGTTCGTTCGGCTGTATTTGTGATTCTTAAGATAAAGACGTATGGATTTACATATGTTATGTCAGTAGTGGGCTCGGCTCCATTTAAATTGGATTTATTAGTCCGGCTATTAAAGTACAGCGACGTTGGAGGCATTATTGAAAACGAAGCGAATCAAAAGCTTAGCGATCGACGTACGCCAATGACGAGGATACTTTTAAATTTCTCCAAACTCGAAATGTTTATTGTTGCAGCAACAAAACAAACAATCCTTTCTGTAACAAAAAGGATACGTCTAACAATACAAATCGTATTACAAACAAAGAAAACAGTAGCAAACATGAACTTTTTTTGTTAACAGTTTAAAATATAATCTTCAGCAGTAGATGAGACAAAAAGATAATTTAACACTTCGAGTAAGCCTATCTTACACGAGTAATCTTCAATTGTGTTTTTTTTTGTATTGATGGTAATCGATTGTATAAATTTATCTAAAAATATCTTAATCTTTATTTCTATTTATAGTGTATTGTATTTTGAAATATCTGGAGCTTAAAAGAAGTAGGTTTCATTTTATACCGTTTTATTTGTAAGAATAAAAACGTAGAACAATCCGCTTTACAATCTATTCATGAGTCGATTTAAATCGGCCTTTATTCCGTCCAAAATCTCCTTTGACCAATGTCCGCCCATTAGGCCCTATTACCGGGGCTAGTAAAATAAATACTCCACCAAACACAATGGAATAAAAAATGTTCATAACAAGAATTAATTTATTGTGAGCAGACCACGATCAATAGCCGGGGAGTGGGTGGACAGTTTCTGAAGAGTCCATCTTTGTCAGGCTTTGATACCAATTTGTTATTGTCGGCCTTTCAACGCTAAAGACGATTTAAGTTTGGTAGGTGTAGCCTTGGCTTTCTTTAGATTACGCTCCGAAAACAACGAATCGAGCCGTTTGTGCTCTGAACCTGAGTAATTCTATCTCCTCTATCAAATAATGCGAAATCACAATGGCTCACCTCGAATTTTTATTTATCAAAAATCAACAGAATCCGCACAACAGGTTCACAATAGCCCCGGTTTTGATAGAGGCACCTGAATCTCCGATATTTTCCCATGGTCAGACATCGATAAACACCTTGACAAAAAATCACACCAGCCAGCCTTTGACAAACAATTGGTCAAAGGGATTTTTTTTGGGCAAAACAGGCTTAAAGTCCGCACCCACATGAGTAGAATCGCCGATAATATTTCAACAATACCGAATGGGGTTCGGAACCGAATTCTTCTGTAGGCAAAATAACTATTGTGCATCATTATGGGACGTCCTTTCATCAATTTTAACAGAAAGGGGTTTACAAGTGTCACTTTCCTCTTTTTTCAATACACACTTACTGTTAGCTATTGTTGCATCCACAGAAGCGTTAGATGTACAGATACAGTTTTTTATCGGCTACTTCTATCATATCTTCTGATTAGGCAATATAAATGCTCTAATTTATTTTTCTAGGATTCACCACACATGCCAAAAATGTTTGATTGAATGAAAAATTGCTACGTGTCAAATCTACCTGAGCGTCAAATCTCGCATTCTTCGTTCCAAAACTGTCTGATCTTTGAATGATCTCTCCGTGACCATTGTCCAATATCTTTTGATTCCATGAGTTCTAAATTTCTCGAATTAATTTTTTCTTCCCTTTTTTTCAAATCGCCATACGGCTTACATGTCAAGACGAACGAACGTGGTTCCTTAATAACACCATTGTGCTGTTATACCCAGTTTTGAGGTTTTTAAATTGCATGGAGTATTTAGCAATGAAAACTTATTAATACTAATAATAATACTAATAGGCATCTTTTCGACTAGTAGGCAGCTTCTTTTGTGACTTCTAAAGCTGTATTTAGTACTGTTGCGATATCTTTTGTTTTGTTCTAGAGATTTAAGTGGGTGTTAAAAATCGTGAGAGCTATAAGGAGTGAAAGAGCATGGGTTGATGTTTCGTATGATTTATGTTGTGTTGTAGTGTAAGTTAGAGTATTGTTCGTTTGTCTAGCAACATTGTAGGCGGTAAGATGGATTTATAACGCATCATCTGGCTTATAATTTTGAAATAATAGAGATGGACTATTGATTCGACTTGTTGTTGAATTATTTTGAATACTATTTAAAATTAAGAGATATTTTTTTACCGTCTAAAGTACATTTGTTGTTATTGATCGTCATCATTTGCATAAATGACACAGCAATAAGTGCTGTCACATAAAGAAACACATCAGGTCTAGGTCATGACAATTCAAACACAATAGAGCCAGCCTCATCTCTCCCTTTATCGTAGCTGTCAATTACTTCGAGTTCACTTAGTGGCATATTTCTTGCGAAAAGTCTCGCTTTGTTTACACCTTTGCTCATTTCACATGGCCTCAATTAACACCATCAAGATGCAAGTGCATATCAGGGTACAGGTCATCACTAACAAGCAGCGGTCACGGTGGGAAAGCTCCCAGCGTTCAGTTGCCACCTTTTACCTCTTGGACGTGGCTAGCTCACGAGTTGGCGCTAGAAATAAGGTTGCATAGTTTAAAAAACGAACACTTTGATTTTTTTTAACCAAAAAGTTTTAATGCGCCCTGGCATACGAAAATGCTTACATCAAAATTACGCTACGCTTGTTTGATTGCAGGCTGATAAAAAAATACGTGACATAGATAACAGAAATCTTGAAGAATTTAGAAATTGTTAATGCTTTCACTTGCAAATTTTCCACTCTAAGAAATTAAATAATATTTTTCACAAAATATTTATTTAAAAACCATAGAGCTAACAACTAATAGAGACCATCGGCAATAAATATCGTCCGACACGACATATCGACTCCCTGATATAGAGATAACCGCCGAGTGACCCGCGTGCGAGTTTAACCTATTGTTTGTGCTAGCTGTAAGCATAAACTATACTACGGGATTTAATGAAAATTGAATATAAAACAATAACACTTATTAAGTGTTTAGACAGCGACATTGTTGTCTTGAAGCAATGGTAGGGTTTAATTTTGACAATATGTAAAGGTACTTTTGAAAAGCCTAATTGCAAAAAATAAATGACTAATAAGAAATTGCGACAACATAAGAGGGTTTTCCAGACTAAACAGTTGATTAAAAAACTCCTCAATGAAAGTCAATCAACTTTGACTGCCAAACATAGTTCTTGCAAGTTACTATAGGATCCTTTCTATAGGTATAGCCTATAAAATATACTATGAAGATGATACTAACAACAACAAAAATAATTAAATAGAATTCCAATAATTGCCATTTATAATTTCTCATTAAACCACTCGTATTAAAAACGGTTCTCTCACGTAACTTTTAATAATCGTTAAAACGTTTAATGGCATATAACCATAGACCAAGTGATGGCTAGAGATGAGCAGTAAATAGGCATATGGGCTTTCTTCGATGCACAGATAGTGTAACGTGCGAGCGGTCGCCATTGTTACCGTGTGACCACAGATAGTGTTCTAGGTTATAAAGATAGCATAAATATACTATGTTGAAGTACTTCCTTGCGATTTATACTCATTATTTTATTTTCTAGGTAATTAGAGGCATAATTTATAGGTATAAATAAAGGAAAAAAAACCGCCATATTCTTTAATATCAAAAATGATGTACCTACTAAAATAAAAAATAGACGGAAAAGAACTGAAGATTAGAAATACAATGCAATGCAGTTGTAATGAATCTTTAAATTATGTGTAAAACTTTTGAGATTGTAAAAATACTGAAAATATTATTATTTTTGTTGCAAAATGATAAATCTAATTCCATTTATAGAAATTAACAATTTATCTAACGATTGATATCTACTATTCTTAACTCTACATTATTAATTAAGTCTCCAGTACATTATTAAGTAACTCTACATTATCTACTTTTATTAATTAAGTCCTGTTTATTTACCAGTTCCCAGTTAAAATGTCAACAACCATAAAATCACATCAGCATGATCAAAATGTCATACAACTTAGTTATCCAGATTTAGAGTCTATAAAATACTAATATCTTGAAAATCTCATAAAAATCTAGCCATCAATCTAGAAAAGTCATATCGCTTATGCGTCGATAGCGTGTGAGTACGCGTCGCGATTTAACGAAGTAATTAGTTTCATCAGGCAGGCCACCAGTCTATCTTGACCTTTCACCTCCCTCCGACACTCCACTACAACCATAAGCCAGCGAGAACAGTCAGCACGTTTGCTAAAACATAACCCTCCTTCTGACGCAGTCTGATAAAAATGGTCATTAAAGTCTTGTTCCCTGGAGACATCCCGCTTTTTACAGGAACTGTTTTTTGCAGGATTCTATTCAGTTGTAGGTATACGTGTTTTTATGTTAACGTTCACATGAACATCCCGTTTACAGTGTCGAAAAATCGATCCGTTCGAATTTGTAATTCTAATTCAAACACATGACAGTCCTGTTTTGCGGGCTGCATTAGTGGATACCGCAAAACTGGATGGCCGTGGATAAGAGCTCTGAGTCTATAAGTAACATTGTGTACAATAAAACGACATTTTTTTAGTCCATAGAGTGATGTTTTTAATTAAAATAATATTTAATCATACTAAAAAAAACTTTGTAAACATTCTCTTTTCTCCCCATAAGTAAGTAGTTTATGTATAAATGCATATAATATTTTGTCTGCACTATTAAAGGTAATATTTTCCAGGTGATAATAATAGAGCGGATACTTACTAGATAATACGGGTGTTAACAAGCGGTAATTATGCAAGTATTGTCATTACTGCATTTACTGCCTTGATTTCAGGAACAGATGCATATTCATTATGTTAATTACATAAGAATGTTATTGGTATGAAAATTTTATACAACTACAAACACATCATATTACCTACTTTTCAATGGTAGTTCAAAAATTAATGTATCTCGATAATTCGATTTACTTGTGTTTGCATGAGCCATCTAATGAACTGGCTTTAACATTTAGCCTATGACACAATGAACCGTGGAGCGTGTATGGTGACAGAGAGGTCTAATATACTGGCGCTTGGAGTAAGAAGCCCACAGAGCACCGTTATACCCTGACACCTCGCCCCTCTCTAATACATGACAATTTGCTTCGAACTGGGGAAAGAATAAAGTGCACGACAGGTCTAATTACAGTGGTCTAGTAGCAAGAAGTGATGGGAATAAGACCAGCGGAGTAAACTCAATCTGACCAGTTTTTACTATTTTAGAAAACTCGTCACGTTTCACGCGAGCGTTTGAAATTAGGTCTCATAATTCATTTCTGCATAAAACTTAATTTTATAGAATATCTGATTGCTTATCTTTCAAAGATGTTTTTGCTAATTTGTTTTAATCAGAAGTTTGATTATTTTATGAAGTTCTTTTTTCCGTCTTTTATTATATTTAAAAATAGGCATGATTTTTTTTGCAAAATAACTATTTGGAATTTCTGCTAATCACCGATACGCGTATCCGTATTTACAAAACGGACAAAATTAAAAAGTGGTTTTTCCTCAAACTTTTCATGATAATATTTTGATCCTTACCTATTTTGAGTATAGAAATAAAACCCATTACGAAAGTGTCCAAAAATGTTTGCCAAGTGTCCTGCACCAATCATCCCACGCTGTCGTCCTTTTTTGTGAAGGTACAACCCTTTGGCACCGCCACAAAGCGGACAAAAGGTGTCTTGACCAGAATCAGAGCATGTGTGAAGTTTTTTTTTGCAAATGATAAATCGATGTCTTCCGCCTTTGACCGTGTGATTCTGGTGAGAATGAGTTTTTAATACATTTTCAGACTGCGCGTTATGGAAAAAAAATTGCGAAAAGCGGTCTAGGAAAAATAATCGTTGAGAGAGTTTACATTCAGTTGGGCATATGGAGGGCAGATTACAACTGTCTACAGCATTTTTGCGCACGGGTTATGCATAGCTTATTTTTATTGCTTTATGACCTAGAAATAAGAATAACAACAAAAAATTGTTCTGAATTTGCTTTTATGTGTAAAAAATAGAAAAATTCATATCAATGAATGTATGAAACATGAACATAGAGATGATTCAATGTGTTGCCAAATATATTTTTTTCTTTCTTTCTTTCATTCTTTCTAATTATTAAAACATACCAAACATCCATTTAAGATTCATTCTCACAAGAGAAAATTTAAAATAGAGTCCAAATATTTATTAAAAATGAAAAGTTCTAATTTCCTGTTATGTTCCATAGAAGATTTTTCGCATAAAAATCTAACCCTATCATGCTTTCAGTATACTGGCCTTGGTAACGTCGTCTCTCAAATCTTACTATATTTTGATGAAAGCGTGCCCCTTGTTCTTGCGAATAAGCCTCCATAATTATTTATAAATATATCCCAATGAGAATGGGACGTGCATCTTTAGAGACATTCTACTATGAAGATGGAAAATTCAAATCGCTATAACTTCTTAAAAAGCAAATATTTTCGATTTGTAATCGCACTTTTTTGTATAAATTTGCTTATATAATCAGAATATAATAAGTAAAATCCATGCGCAAAAAAAAATTTTTTTTTTGTTGACCGGTGTTATTTTTAAAATGTAGAGCTATGTTTTGCATACTACTATAATATACTTCGCGTGATAAATAAAAAAAATCGCAATAATTATTAAAAAACTATTAGTCACAATAACTAAAACACAAAAAAAGAGTAGGTACAAATAGAACAACAATAATATTTATTACATTTCCTGTATGAGATGGCCAAAGTATAACGGAAACAATACAAGAAGCTGTTATTTGAAAATTCACTAAACATTTTCTAGAAAATGTACCCAACAATTTGAAGTGTGACAGCAACATAGAACCTAAATATAAAAAATAACAATTGTAGCATAAAAGTTACAGAAAATCAAATCGTTTTGCGCAGAAACCGCGCATCGACTCCTGCGCATCACGCGGTCGCGCCTCCATTGTCCAGCGGCGTAATTACAACACCTGTTCAGGTTCACACGACCACAGGTAGTCCGGGTCCGTTGTAACAGTATCCCTTTTTTGTTTCATCTCCCGGGTCGGGAGAAATCGCGGATCTCCGGTCAATCCCGGATACGGATTTTTTGACAATTGTCTGCTTTGCTATCATTCTGATTAGATTGACAGTCTAATTGCTGTAGTTTATGCTAAACATTCAACAATTCAAAAAATATTTTTTGAGAAAACATTGTGGTCTCAAAAAATGATTTTTTTTTTGGAGATAGATCTTTGCAATCATGCTACAACTGTTAGTAAGAAACAAAAAGGACATCAATTGGTCGAGTATTTGTACAAAAAGCTTTGACATGACTACAGAACCCGTAATACCCTAAGTACATAATCATGCCACAATGATTGACGTCCACGTAACTCAATTCATATTACGTTTATCCCAAAAATCATCAGTCCGAGGCTCACGCACAATTTGCTTCGACCTCAGCAAATCGAGTTATTCTATTTGCCCCTAATATTTGCGTCACTACACCAGATGTACGCTGGTGTCAATCTTCCATGTTTGTTTGCGTAACGGCAAACATTCGGCTGGGTCACTCATTTTGGTCGCGAAATATGATTGTCGTAATTTTATTACGCTCCCGTTTTTCGTCCGGCTCAAATGTGTTTGGTGTAATTGATGGAATATCAAATTGGCCAGATTTCCTACTGATTTTGTTAAGAATATACTTTAAGTATAACATTTCTTAATTTACCCTTAGATCATTTCTTTTAATAATCTTTGGAATAAGCTTAGATGAAATCCGGCGACACTTAACAGGAGAGCTAGGATAACCTTAATTTGTACCGCATAACTCAATTAGAAATGTACAAATAATGCGGCTACGGCTTTCTAATAATATAATTTTTAATCAGTATGGTGGATCCAAAATGAATTGCAATAAAACTTTTGATTTAGTTCGATCTCTGGCCATCAGTCAAGTTTAGAATATTAGCACAGTCCATCACAAAAGCACCGTCAAACCAATAATTCATACTAAATATAACGCGGAACAATTATAAGTCATCCATCCATTCAGATCTGTGCAAAATCATATTCATGCGCTAATGTCATTTTGCAGTGACATGCACTTTTTGCCATTCAAATAGGGGACAGTTGAATTTTTTCTGTATAAGCTTCGACTCGCCGTCCCTACGCTCGCATACGCATATTTTTGCTCATACGTTATTAGGGGTTGTGCGTGTGAAAAAAATGTACTATTATAAATAAAAGGAGCATAACAATGGGATGCGAGAACGATCGGGGTCACTAGAAAACGGCGGTTTTCGTACGAGCATTTTTTACCTGCCAATCTGGGGGTCCTTTTTTCATTAAAATTTTTAGGGTCTCAAACTTTATCGTGGTAGCCAGTCAGTCTGTGTTCATCTGCGAAGATGATCACATGCTTTATGACTTGGCGAGTCTCTTCTCGAACTGGACAGTGCTTTGGACTTAGAGTTTTTCTCTACTTTTAACTTAGTGAATTTACTTAGCAGCTTCAACTTATTGTCTTCGTGTGTTCCGACTTCTTCTAAGACTTTAAAAACTTTTTCAAATTATTTTATCGAACAATTTTGGTGTATAAGTGAAAGTTTTGAAAACATGGATCTTTCTTCGAGGAGTAAGTCAAGATTTTTCGACTCTGGAATAGATTTGCGACGCAAAGGTAACTTACATTTTAGTACTAACAATTTAGTGTTAGATTGCTTCCAAAGTGTAGTATTTATATGCAATCGAAGAATTGGAGTTAATGGAGGGAGAGGGTTCGTAATAAACGATGCAATAACCAATATTGGAGACAAATTGGAAAGTAATAAGGCAGTGAAAATGATATCTGGCCCAGAAATATCTGTATGAATCCCGATAGCATCTGCATTAACATATAAATGAGTGCGTTAGTGGACGGGACGGTATATATTTATGTTTTCCAACTATAGATTGAGTCGTGGGTATATTGTATGGGCTATAAATGATAAGATGTACATCGCTTCGTTCCGGTGATCGTTAATATTGCCGTTCCTAGTTGATTGGGTTTTGTTCCTATCTAGAACTTTGTATGATTCTTCTTGGGACCAAAAGTACTGAAAATATTATGGTTCATGAAAGAAAATAAGTCTTGAAATCTACGGCATTCCAAATAGGCTAGTTTATATCAAATGTCAAACAGTACGGCCGTCGGCGATTTATTTAACAACGAATAGCTAAAACAAAGCGTTTGGGGAAATGGTTATGGCAAACCTCAGCACTATATCAACATAAAGCGATATTTAAAAGTATATTTCAGATACAATTGCATTCCTTGGTTGCATTGACCGCAAAATCCTGCCACAGAGGTTGTATGTCAAAATAATGACCGCGGGGTAATGGCCCAGTGGATGGGCCAACGAGTGTGCGTGTATAATTTAAGTTCTCGCTAGACGAAACTGCGAAAATGTTTTGTGTGCCTAATGCCTCGGCTAATATAGTCGGCTATTTTATTCGCCAGGCCTTTTAGTTTTTTGTTTATACGAGATTGTGTTTAAATGTTTTGCTTAGAATTAAAAGCTCTAATTAAATTGGGATTTATTTTTCTTCAATGACAAGAATAATTTTGGAGGAATTACATTTCAGTTTTTCTAATTATTTATATTGATGACAGTCACGTTGAATGTCTGTTGTATTTTTTTTCTGTTTGATTTCTTTCTTATACAAGATTTAATGTTAAGCATCGTTGAGAAATTGTCTATTCATTTGAAGCTATAGTAATATAGTATTTCTAAGGGTTGCTGGTCGCTGGCAACAGTCCCGGCCGGACGTCGCTTTATAGTCTTTTTTATTGCCTTGATATACAACATACATCTATAGTGGATTCGGTCATATTCAACTCATAATAAATGTTGAAATTTTGAAAGTTACTCGTAGCATGAAAAGAAAAAACAATTGTGATGTGTTTTATACCTAGTGTACTAGCTTTTTCCCTCGGCTTCACCCGCGTGAAATTTAGTTTGTCACAGATCGTCACAAATTATAGCCTTTATGTTATTCTGGGTCATAAACAGTAATGCTGTAATGTTTCATCAAAATCTGTTCAGTAGTTCCCGCGTGAAAGAGTATCAAACATCCAGACATCCAGACATCCAAACTTTCGCATTAATAATATAAGTAGGATTGTTAACTTGTCATATTGACACATTTCCCATACTGAAACTCAATGTGCCTATTCTTCAGTTATAAGATATTAAAAAATCAGCCCTAAATAAGCTTAGTCATACCACAGGATAAGTATAGTAGGCTTCAAGTTTAATTACAGTACCTACTTCAAGTTTAATGAAAATGTTAATTCCGTAACATTTTCTTATAGCTTAGATTGTAGTTGCTATCCTAAGTTATACGGTTGGATTCAAATAAGGAAAATTTTTGAACAAACTGTGACTCACGCCGGATATCGAACTCTCTAGGCTCTAGACAGTGAATAGGTACCATACGACGTAACTTTTAGCATTCACTTACTTAAGTATTACTTAAATGAAAATGCAATGAAAATTACATTTCCATCAGATTTTCGATAGGTGTGAGTAGGTAAGGGTGTACTCGTTATTGCACTAACAATAAACTGTTATTTTTATTAGCCCCCGACTTAGGATTTTAATTTATTTTAAAGGCATGTTTTAACATCATCAAACCTTTGACTTAAAAGGTTAAATGTTGAATTTGACAGTAAATAATCCTCATGATGTGCTGAAGATTTGAAGTTGTAAACACTACCATAATCTAATAGAGTAAAAACGAATACTCACGTGATTTACGGATCTAGCACCTACGCTCCTACTTATAAGAGTCAAGGTATCCACCTATCTATGTAACCAGTTAATAGATACAGCTGGCGGCAATAATTAGCGTCGGGCAGTTAACGGCAGCGCAGAATTAAGATTTTTCCCATAAATGCCCGACGGCGGAGGATTAGGGGTTAAGTGTCCGCTTTAACGGGTATTGTTCTAGTGATGTAGCGCTGTTGATAGAGATATATCGATACGTGCTTTGACTGCCGATAGAGAATGGATAACGATAGGTGCTAAAGTCATGTTGCACAGAAATTGTAGTAAAATATTTAATGTATTTCCGAGTACGGAATAACTGTAACAGATGTACATCGTGAATGCTTGCTGTTAATAAGAATCAAAGAGATATGGAAAACAGACATAGGAACTAAAAATGTAGTAAATAGCTACCTATTCAGTTTTATATTTTATTAATTTGCAGTCAAAAAATAAAGAAATGGTAATCAGCATGATTGTATCTCTATTTTTTAGGCTGAGTTGCACCACCTAACTTTGTCCGTAACTATAACGATAACCGGTGTTTTTTGTATGGAGTTTGACAGATTTTGACGTTTGTCAAAGTTAAAGTGAGATGGTGCAACCCAGCGTTACTTTTATTTGTTTCATGAATTTAAATGTTTAAATGAAGTCTAACAAAGGACGATGGAAATATGGAATATAAATTTCGTAGCATCTTCAAAACATAATATTGCGCGTTAGACAATCTTTCTGCATCTATCGAGTATCGACACAGTGATCCTTCAGCATGGTCCCATCACTATCACATCGTAGTGTAGTGGCAGGCAGTCCGGCGTGGCGTTTTTATTGACACTCGTGCCGTGACAAATACCCACGAGTTACTGCAGGATAACGGCTACCACCCTGTTCGACTTGGAGATTTGATGTCAGATGTATTGATATTTTAGTGCGAGTGTACTTAGGTGAGCCTTTATGTGTCGCTATTTTATTGACAGTTGTGTAGGTATTAAGGCGTATATTTGGCTGACGTGTGGTGTCCACATTAGAACGCAACATCACACCACATAACGCTCTGGTTTAAACGTACCATATACTAACCATGGGTTGCACCATCTAACTTTAATTATAAAAAAACGTCAAAAGTCGTCAAATTCCATAAAAACACCGGTTATTTTAATAGTTAAGGTTAAGGGTGTAACTGAGGCTAAATGTATGAAGCCGATTCCATTCTGATGCTCTAAGCATAGCTTGTTTCTCACATGTTTTTGGAGCCAAATTAATTTCTTCCCAGAATTATATGCTAGTGCTAGTACTTAGTAGTAGCTAATAAACGATGCTAGTCTTATATTTGTCTGTAAACTCGAAATCGCCAAGCAGACTCTCGAGGTGTAGAACGAAAAAAACAAAGCAAAAAACAGTAGTATTAAATTAAATAGATCTTACTACAGCAAGGGATTATCTTTTAAGGGTGTTCTCGCCGATATCTAATCAAATTACCCGCCGTAATTCGTACCGACAAAAAGGCTGATTATCTTTATCTTGTTTTTGCCCTTTTCGGCCCTCGGGAACTAAAGGATCACTGGCCAGTGTTACACTTGTTGTTTTGAGGAACAAGTGTTTGGATTGCTAGCTTTTTTACAAAAACATACGGTTCGAATTGAGAACCTCCTCCTTTTTTTGAAGTCGGTTGAAAAGCACTACTTTTTGTAAAAAAAAAATGTGTGAAATTCATGCATCTTTGTTAGTGATAATTATTTTCTTCTGATGTTCTGGTTACGCAGTACTTAGTGAGCACCTATTCTAATATGAGTATTAAGAAGTATTTAGCAGTAAATATTGTTGTTAGTTCAAATAAAGGTAGCAAGCATATTTCCACCCCAATTAAGTTAAGAAAGTTTTCAGTTTCTACTTGTAAAAAAAGTTAGTACACCTGAATGGTTACTAAAAAAATAACAACTGTTTTTGAAATTGGATTACTGTGATTTTTGACACTTCGTCTTTCCTACGGTAGAATCGAAAATACCAAAACAATATGATAAAAGCCATATTTTTACTTAACACCATTCCCGAAACTTCCCGGGGAATAGAAAAAACAGCGTCCACAGAGGTGGCTGATCGAATTAAGGCCAGGTCAGTAATCGTGTTACCGACATCCAATACTGGGCAGAATTCTGCACAGTGATCCCAGCGCCCTCTAGCGAATACCCATCGTTAGGGATATTTGAATTTTTTCACCACTTTTTTCGCCACATTTTTCGCTCTAGGTGGTGTAACTCGATGCGTTGTGGGACACCGGACAGCCCTAATATAAAAAAATGTTTGTCGAAAAATTGAGAGTGAAAATTTATATTGTCAATTTTCTAACGCATCGGTTTCAACGTCGGATTCGATGGCGGATCTGATAGCCGATGGGCTTTGGTTAGGGGGAGACTGTTTATTAATTTGGATATTCATATTGATTGAATTTGATTGAGTTTCGCTGTTTTTGATAACAAATTAACTTGACTCATTTTATATGGCTTTTAAACATTTTTAGGGTTCCGTACCTCAAAAGGAAAAAACGGAACCCTTATAGGATCACTTTGTTGTCCGTCCGTCCGTCTGTCAAGACCCTTTTTCTCAGGAACGCGTGGAGGTATGAAGCTGAAATTTATATCAATTACTCAGGTCTACTGTCCCTTGAAGCTGTGAAAAAATCAAACTTCTAAGCCAACGTAATCAAAAGATACAGCCGTTTATGCCGCAAATTTTCGACACTTGCAAGGGAATCAAAACCTACAGGGTGCTTCCCGTGAACTCAGAATCTTGAAATTTGGTACGAAGCAACGTCTTATAGCATAGATAAAGGAAAAATTACGAAAACCATAAATTTTTAGTTACATCACATAATATATTTTTTTTAATAATTTTAAACTTACTACCCATTTCCTCATAAACGCGTAGAGGTATTAAATTGAAATTCATACCAAATACTCAGGTCTATAATACCTTTAAGCTGTAACAAAATCAAACTTCTATGTTAACGCAATCAAAAGAAACAGCAATTTAAGCTGCATATTTTGAAACTCGCAAGTACTCGCAAGGGAATCAAAACCTAAAGGGTACTTCCAGTCGACCTAGAATCTTGAAATTTGGCATGAAGCAACGTTTTATAGCACACATAAAGGAAAAATTCCGAAAACCTTAAATTTTTAGTTACATTACAAAATATATATTTTTTAATAAATATAAACTTATTACTTTTTTCCTCATGAACGCGTAGAGCTATCAAGTTGAAATTCATATCAAATACTTAGATCCAATTGCCTTTAACCCGTGAAAAAAAAAAAACATAGTTATGACTCGATTGTCGTAATGAACGAACTTTGTAAACCTTGCAGGTTTGTACGGAACCCTCGGTGCGCGAGTCCGACTCGCACTTGGCCGGTTTTTTTTCATAAATGTTTCAATTTATTTACGTGTATTTTATGAACCACCATACATGTATTGTTAGTTATACTAGTTTGCCATTATTGAAGACATTATTATCTTGTTAATCGCATTTTTTTGGTAAAGAAACATTGTAGTAACACAAATAAATGTAGCAACATTTTCGAGGACAGATGTAGTGGGCACATAAAAACAAAAGCTGTAAGTCCACATAAATGTGGCACATGCCTATGTGCACATAACGCTAAGTATAATTATAGGTGAAAAAGCAAGGGTTGCAGAGTGGCCATGTCGAGAGAAGTGTGACGTCATTAGCAGCCTGTTTGCATAGCCCGCCTTTTCGCATGAATGGCGACGCGAAACTGGCTTGATGGGCGTGTTTCCAATATGGAAGCTGGTTTCAAACGGCTGAAACCGTTTCGGTTTAGGCGTTCTTGTTTAAAAAAGAAAAAAAAATGTTACAAAAAATATTCATAAGAAATTATACTTACTAACAGAGCTTAAAGAAATACTAATTAAAAAGCTAACATTTTTAAAATAGAAACTTCAGAGTCTCAAATCAAATCTTTCCTATAATCAAGGCCAATCAAACAAATTTATTTTGATCTAAAACAATAAAACATTTATTATAACCAACAACGTATTTTTTGTGTAGAGTAGTGTAGAGTGGATTGACTGCTGTACGAATCTGTTTATCTGTAAATAAATACTGCCAAGAATTTAATCTACTATAATGCAGTTGATCAAAAAGACAGGAATTTCGCGAAAAAAGAATAAAACAAAAGCAAAGCGCGATCGCCGACAGAGGGCTTTATTTTGAAAACCCTTTTATGTCGAATGTCCATTTCCGACAACGAAAACTTTTGTACTGCACAGCAAAGACGCCGCTGTCAAACTCTCATTCACACAAGAAAAAAGAGGTCTCAATAATAAACGGGCATAGTGCAAAGCCAAACAAGTTGTGCCTCATAAAATTAATTTGCAAGCTGTGCAAATACAGTGGTTAAATGTTTGACTTGAATTATGTGGCAAGATACAGTGACCTTTGAAATACTCACGTTGCTCGCACTTACGTTGTAAATTGTTTCAAATAATTTTCATATTTTTGTTCATTTTTTTTAATGCCCACTGGGCAGTGTTTTCTCGTCAGTATTTCGTAGGCTTAAATTTGCCAAATGTAGCTCATAACAGAAACCGAATTTTACACAAAAATCTTTCGTATCATATTTTACATCAATCATTTCAACCGTTTTAACTGCGAAAGTTATAATATCTGGGCATAACAATACCACACCCCCGCAACTCTGTGGCTCTTATTATTTTTATTTCGCTTTATTATCGAAAACGTTCGATTTCCACCACAATGGGGTGTCCGTGAACCCCTGCCAATTAATGTTGGACACGGTGCTCAGAGCAATGTCAAAGTTAGACATGTTTTTTGTCCTGTATCTGTATAGATAGCCCTAATCAATCTATCATTCATGACCGCATATCTTCTTACACATTGACCGCATATAACTTCACAATTTTTAAAACTTTGAACCGAAAAAGTAGTTTTTGATTTAGTCCAAGAAGACCCGGAGTGGGTTTTGCTCTTCTCGATAAAAAAAAGATACGGATTAACAAACAAAAAACAACTACGCAAAAAAGCTTATGAATCCACATTATTTGTAGATCGTGAAAACATTTAACGAGCATCAACACTGTTTTGTACCTGCGTTACATTTTGCAAATGAACAGTGGTTACGGGGTGCAGAGGCAGCGGACAAAACCTGATTAATAATTAATGTCGGTCGAAACTTCTAACATACAAGTTGCTCTGCGAGGTTGACCTTTTCTGTGGCGAAAAAACAAAACTCAGATATAACTCGCGTGTCGCGCTGTGTGTAGTAACAAGCTAATTTAAACTTTTCGGTCCTCCACTCCTTTTGGAGGGTGAGTTCCCCTTGTCACCTGAGGCGTTAGACTATTGCGGCTAGACGTTTTTCAATAAGTTAAAGGTAGAACGCTACATTTGTCGACGCTTCTTTTTAAAATACACAACGCAGTCAATATGATTTCAAAAGATACAGACCTAATATAAACAACGTGATAAATATTTAAAACCTTTCTATCCATAAACAACTGAGTACCCTATTTATGATAGAGATGTCAATACACACATAAAATATCGATCACACCAAAAATACTCGAACCATCTAAATCAAACCGTTATCTATGGAAAGGTTCCGTCCCTAACTCCCAATTCTCCAATAAATCAATGGTCTTTGAAAACAAAATATGTGGGTGTAAAATTTTGTCCACGGCGCATGTGTGGGCTGACCACTGTCCAGTGGCGGCCGGTGGGAGTGGCCGCACTGCCCACTGGGTTTCACACTTTCCACGTAAAACTCAAGGGCTTCGTTTGTTTGGTTTTGTACCGGTGATTGATACAGATGTAGTTTACACACCCACACTTTCCCCTATCCGGTTATATAGCTGTTTATTTGAAGACTTTATTTGGGACATTAACGGGGTATGAATGATTGAATTTTTGATTTAGGGTGTAAGAAATATGTTTCGAGAATTTTCGAAAAGATTTTCCTTAAAAACTTCGTCGTTACGACATTATTCTTGTTTTCAGTTGATTGTGACAACGCATTGGAACGTATGTCGTATTTGCATAGCTATCTCACTCAGGCAGTTCCATTTTGGACATTTAATTGTAATGCTAATACTTGGTGGTACTAACGCAAGACGCATTTTACATTCGAATAGCCACAGAATATTTTACTGTACAACGATGCCTAGAAACCAGTGAGTATAATCTTAAATGTGACATCATCCTAGAGGTGTGACGTAGTCAGGAAAATTCCACAGATCAGAAATAAAGCCACTAAATGGTAAAATTGTAAATATTATTTTCCTGATAAATATCTCTATAAAATCTATTAGACTACGAGAGCAATAAATCAGTGGCCGAACCTAAAACAATAATTCAAAACCTGCAAAAAAATAACTCCCTATCAGAACGTTGACACAAACCAACACCTAAACGGAAACGCTTCCTAATAGGAAGCATTCAAAAAACAATACCATTTGCCACGAGCCATATTTCCTTAAAAAAAACTCAAAATTTACATAACAAACCCTCTATACAAACGCGCGAGTAAACAGACCCGCCGAATCAAGGTTTTTACCTTATATTAATTTAGTGCTCAAGTTTCAAACCACCCCTGTTTGGCCGTGCCTACTTCTTACAAAGGAACCCCAATAATAACGGCTCAAGATTCCGTAGCTCTTACATGAAATTAGCTCTTAATGCTTTGATGTGCCGCCCAATTGTAGAACTTGAATGGGAAAAATGCCTTTATAATTTTGAGGTGAGAGGTACGACCGGTTTCTATATTTACATACACGTATGAACGAAGCAAAGGTACATGTATATTTTTTTACATGCGACTCTTACAATATACCTACCAAAAGTAAATCACACAACATTTTAGTTTAAAAAGTACCTACAGTAACACAATGCAGCTTTCGTAGGTTAAAACTTGGGTAAAATCTTTCAAAAAAGTTATGAATTTAAAATTTTCTCCTTACTTATTTCATTGTCCGTTCCAACAATAAATATTTCAATAGCCTACAAGATGTAATTACCAAATTGAAGACATCTGTTCCAAAACAGATCACGTCGAAAACGATTGACGCTTGTCTTTAAATAACCCTTCCAAAAAGACACCTCAAAGTGCGGTTATTACTTCATTGTAAACAGTGCCACGGACAGTTCCTTGAATCTTATTTAAATGACATAGAGGTCATTTCTCAAGGGATTTTTACTGCCACTTAAAGATAAGTGGTCAACACCGCAACTGACACCTTATTTTTGAAGACCGTGAATGCAAACCATAATTAAATGCAATTTAACGCTCAAAGGGTTGAGAAAGTGTCATTCCCCATATGTCCTGGTCGAATGTTGCCAAACATTTTTTTCAATATCTTTAATAAACAGGTCACGACAGTTTATAGTTTTGAATTGCATGATGGTAATTATCATATTATTTAGTAATATTCATGATTCATGGACATTCATCTTTACATCGGTCACAGAATATAATGACCGTAATTTGATATTGTGATTAGAATCATCGAAAGATTTATAAAAGCAAAGTGGAAACTGAAAACGAAAACCTAGTTTTCGTGCTAGAAAGACAAAACTAAGAAATATAAAATGCCATTGAAGAATAACAACTAGCGATACTGAATCAGAAAGGATTCCTACAACTCGATATAGGTACTAAATTTTAAATAACTTGAAAAAATCGAACCAGAACAGCGTATTACATTTGTTTTCCATTATCTAAGTAACTAGAGATTGCGGGGCGAAGGGTTCGTTTCCCACCTTAGGCAATTCCATTTTTTAAATCTAGTTTGAGATCCGACGCGACTTTACCCCATAATAGAAAAATTTAAGCCTTAGTTGAACTCTAGTTTTTGATATTTAGTATGGAAATGTCATTTTAAATCAATGTTCATTTCGGCTTCAACTTAATAGAGTCTACATTTATTAATTTATCAGTATGGTACGTTGATGATCATCCCATACTTCCAGATGCAAGCTATGTTTTTATAATCCCTTTTTTCCTCCAGCGGATGCGGACAGCGCGGCAGAGGGTGGCGGGTCCCCCACTCCTGGGGTGCCAGCAGACACCCTGACCTGCGGAGCTTGCAGGAGAGCCTTCGCGCTGGCGGACATCGTCCGCTTCATCCAGCACAAGATCTCCGCTTGCGATAAGGACCTCACCTCGTACCATTGTTATAGTGCAGGTTAGTAAACGTTTCGAAAAAGGCAGTAGCTTAAAACTTGGTTAAAATATGTGAGAAAATCCTGAAATCTCTTGTTAATGATTTGTTTATGTGAAGTTTGGAGCTAATATTTCATTTTTTTGAATAAATTGTTCTTTCTAAAAAAGCCATCAAAGTCCAAGGATAAAATTCTAACTTTATTATTATTCAGAACACAGTTTTGTTGAAAAATAACAATAGTAGAGTTTATTTTTATGTTCCATCGTCCATACAAGTTAATATCATGAGTAATCGATATACACCCACTTAAACTAAAAATCATTTACCAGGTCCGAACTCCGACCCAGAAGACGGCTCCAGACCTGGCCAGGTTTCCACTGGCAGTTCAACGGGGCGGAGGCCGTCGCTCCTCACTGCTCGGAGACCTCCCAGCAGTAGGGTGCACACCCCTCCTCTGGCAAGCCCTTCGATAGCGCCCCCTGACCTTCTGGAAGATGGAGGAGCTTCGAGCACGCCGAAGAGGTTATTAGATGGTAAGTTTGGAATCTGCAAATTATTGTGGCTGGGTTGCACCATCTTAAATAAACTATAACAAGTCATAATATAGTCAGTCAACGCTATACAAAATAAATACTGGTTATGGTTATAGAATAGTTACGATTAAAGTAAGGTGATGCAAATTTGCCTTAGAGGATTCATGTAAACATCATGTTGCTCTAGTAAATAAATTATATGGAAACAAATTTTTACGCCATTCATAGGCCTAATATAAAATATTTTAATTTGATTTGGAGCCGATATTAAAGGCAGTATCAATGTTATTTCAATTTTTGCGCTACATAGACCTAATTTGATCTTGAGATCAAACAAACCAACCGAAAAAAGAACTGCTATCTTTGACACTTGCTTCATCAAAGCACAAAATCCCATGATAACGTTTAATAAGATAACAGCTACAACCATCGAAAGAAAATGTTTACTGATACTGTTTCTAGACAAATAAAAATGTATTTTAAGAATAAGTCTGTATCAACCACGTAATAGAGTTATCAGGTGCCTACTTTTGTTAGGAAATGAATATTCTGAACTCACCTTGACGTTACGTAAACGATTAGATAATGGTTTCTGTCTCGATTCGAAACTGTTTATATCTTTTGACGATGCTTTGACACTACCGATTGAGTTATTTATTGCCGATTCTTGTTGATTTATCTGACTCTAACTAGATCCAAATCATTGTTATCATTGTTATGTTCCTACTAGCTTTTGCCCGCGGCTTCACCCGCGTGAAAGTTAGTTTGTCACAGATCGTCATAAATTATAGCCTATATGTTATTCTGGGTTATAAACAATATATACTGTAAAGTTTCATCAATATCCGTTCAGTAGTTTTTGCGTGAAAGAGTAACAAACATCCAGACATCCAAACATTCGCATTTAAAATATTATAGTAGGAATAGTAGGAAGTAGAATTTAATCAGAAGAAATAAGTATGAATAAATACAATTATCAATCCTCAGGAAAGTATCTATTTTGCGATCTAAAGGGGTTTCTATTGGTTTGTTCTAACCAGACGCTGACAATGAGACGTCAACGCCCAAAAGAAGAGCATCGACGTCGCCGATGCCTTCGAGCTCCCCTGATGTAGACATCAAGCCTAAAATCAAGCAGGAACACATGGACACGTCCAGCTCTCCTGAAGACCAGAAAAAATCTAGGACAGAAGTAGCTGATGCGGAATCCAACACAATGCATAGTGGTAAGTTGGTTGGTTGGTTTCCTGAACACTATAATCCGGGCGTTTTCAAGGCGAGAGTGAATAGGCACTTTCAGGGCAGATATGTACCATCCTAGACTGCATCTCACTTAACACCAGGTGCGATTGCGGTCAAATACCTGCCTTGTCTAGCATAAAAAAAAAGTCCAATTTAATTTCATCAAATACTGAAATTGCCATTTTTCAATATTTGCTTATAATCAACGACACAAATCCTTATTATCACGGCAACATTGTTAAAAATATGCTCTCACATCATGTACGTAGTAGACGTTGTAAATTAATCACTTGGTAGCCTTTGATTGTATTTGGTGTGTTTATCTTGCTGATAACGTGTATGAATCACTTGCATAACAGCTGTTGCGTACGCTAATCGGTTAGGATATCTCACAATTTGATCACTCTTTTCGGGGATAGATAAAACGGTTCTTAGAAAACGTTACTCAGATTTATAGTTACGGGACAAAAAATATTTTGGGCTTAATTTCTTAGATTCACTAACAAGTCGTGTCCAAACGGGCAAGACACGTGCGGCCATTCCTTTCATTCGGGAGTTCGGCGTCATTGCCTTTTCACGGTCGGTATTTAGTAGTTTATTAATGATTCTTGCAATTGACGCTGCCAAAGGATTTTCGGAGACAATTTTATCTTCACGTTCTGTTGCCTTTGTCGCACGTCATGCAAGATGTTGCGTAACAATGCTGGACGCGGATTTTGCTGATGTCATCGTGCGTCCATTTGGAATGGAGCTTAGAGCTGTCATTTTCGGGCAGAATGTCCAACAGGATGTTTCGGTTTTGGTTGCACAAAGTCCTCTGAACGAACAAGAGCTAAGACACTGTTTTTTCAGTAAAGATTTAAGATTAAACACAAAAAACACGTCAGGGTTTCCTTAAAAATACAAAGAGTTAAAGAACGGGCGCTAATCCTTACACAGTTCACTAACGGAATTAAATAAAAAAGGAAGATTCAGAACATCTGTATAAGCGAGCAATCTTGGGGGTG
This sequence comes from Ostrinia nubilalis, assembly GCF_963855985.1. NCBI lineage: Eukaryota > Metazoa > Arthropoda > Insecta > Lepidoptera > Crambidae > Ostrinia > Ostrinia nubilalis. The sequence continues at coordinate 12,642,695 of NC_087101.1, read as the reverse complement.
GTTCGAAAAATAATCTATCCAACCCTTTTGTGAGCAGATGTGCCGTCATTCGACACTTTTGTATTAAACCGTTGCACAACAAAAGATTTCTTAAACCCGAAAATTGTGCGGCGTACTGGATTTACAACCCGCATTTTGTCATCGCTTTGTGGAGGTAGAAATTTGATCGGCCGCGGCAACTTGCTTTACTTTGTGCTGGTGATGCTAGAGTTGTTGCATTCTTGAAAGCTACATAACCCAGCAGACGTTGCTACCCAAACATTACCACAGAGTAATTTAAAAAGTTTGACTGAATATAAGGAAATTTGTGCCGTGGTAGGGCTTCTGATTTTCAAAGTAAGCCCCAAGAAAGTCAAGACGATTACGTAAATTGCAAAGTTGAAATCGGTTGCTCTTAATCAAAAAGGGGTAAAAAATTAAGACAGTACATGAGCCATACAAATGACATAAATCGTGTTAATAGTTACAGAAGAGCAGTTATTCAATGGTCAATGTCTCATTCACATTTTTTCATTCACATTGCAATGAAATAATAACATCGGGAACGAAATATTCCGTAACAGTTACGTCGTATTGTACTTTCATAATGGCTTGCGCTATCATAGAAATGTCAATTGCAGGTTTGCTTCGACACCAGTTGTTCGGCTTATTGAGTTTATCCTAAACGTTCATATTAACCCTTCGAGTGAGCTGTCAAACCGACTATATTCAATAAAGAGAGGGTCCCGCACAATGCTCCTATATTAAACTGATAAACAGAAACAAAGCAACGCAAACCATAAATCTACTCAAGTTTTAAAACCGCATTCATACCAAAGCTTATTGTCACAACAAGACTATAATTCTAATGGTGACAGTAAGTCGCGACCTCGTGCCAAGTTAAAAAGGGATCTTAATTTTAATTGTATTATTTTGTACATATTAATTAACCCCATCGCTTTACGAACAGATAAAGGGGATGTTTTGGAAGAAAAAAATTATTTGCATGAGCGCACGATTGACGTGCGCGCATTGTTGTCTTCTGCCTTTTGTGATGACCCTTGTGTTAACCATCAACCCGGCTACGCCTAAACGACTCATGTTTACTAAAATGATCATTGTAATTTCGACCTTTCAACAATTGGCTTACAGCACAATACGCAATGACGTCCGCCTGGTGCTAATGGCTTTCAGTTACCTACGGACCATGATATTATAATTGTCAAAGATGCTACCGAAGTCCCATTGTTAGAGCGGCCTTTTATAATTTTTTCAAAGATAAAAAATGTTTGGCGTGTTCCTGACACGTGGTACACGATCATGGGTTCGCCGTGACCTATGGAACTTCTTTAAGCGTGACACAATGCTCGTGGATATTTTTAGTTTTTGTACCGACGGGAAGGTAGCTAAGTGGCGGGTTTAAATAAGTGGGATTTAATTTTAGATGTGACGTTTCGTCTAAAATGTGTGGGGAGGGTTGTCTTGGTCTCGTGCCTATCGCGTGGCTTTGACACAGACTTATATTTAGATATCGAAGATGTCCCTTCTATTTTATGGCCTGGTATTTCCATATTTGTAGATGCCCAGTTTATTTGTGCGTCGTTAACATTTCAACAAAAAGCTGGTACGGCACACGGATACTGAGTCTACAAGGTGGTGCCTCGTTCATTACCATCACAAAACGCTGGCAAACCGTTGGCCGTCACTTATTTGTATCAAAACAAATATTGGATCAAGTGTACATTGCGTCCAGCGTCTGGCCTCTTTGTTTGATTTACGAATTAATGAAGGATTGTCGGGCTGCCGTGTTGTATAGTTAGTGTTAAATATTTGTCAGGAATTACACTCGTTCGAATTGTTCCCTTTCGGTTGAAGAATTTCAATCCTTTTTTATTCTGGCTACCGTGCGGCTGGTCAGTTTATCGATTCGTTCCCCCTCGTTGATAAAATTATCCTCTCAAACTTGGATCCGCATGGTCTACCGCATCGCAAAGCGTTCGGTTAGATCTGTGGACAATGATACGCTTTTTACTTGCTCGCTCATGCAAAATAAACACCCACATAAAAGAGTTTCGATGGCTGCGACTCAGTTAAAATCTGTCCGCTTCTATCTAATTACGCATTCATAAACCGTTTCCATGATAAATGATCGCCTCGCAAATGATTTCTCGATTAACTCCCGTCCGAGATATTTCCATATCAGAACATGTTTTCTTAAGGGTCGCCACAAAAGCGCCATCTCGCCTCCCAATCTTTAATCCTATCTCGGGACCTTTGCGGGCGAATTTAAATTTCTTTAGAAATATCGTCTTTATTATATACGTGCGGGTTCTATTCCTCGTGACGTCCGCGTAAGATAACGTAAGTTAAGTCCGAGAGAAGATTGTTGTGAAAAAACTACCTCTAACTTTGACGAGATCCCATCTGCGGGGGCGGTTTTCCTTGAATTTGATCTCTAACTTTGTGGCCTCAAGATATAGTATCGAATGGAGGGTCACGGATTAGTACAACCTTATTTTGTATATGAGGTGATAAGTCTTTATGAGGGGTCAACCTTTTCTATAGTGAGCCTCACCCTTTTAGTGAAAAGAGTCCGTTGATAGCTGATTTAGGAATGGTGATAATGCATTCAGTGTGTGTAAATATATCATAGATTTATTCTGATAGATGGCCTGGCGAACCGCTTTTTGGAGTGGCTGTCTACTTTCGGACAATGGGGTTGAATTTAGATGTAGTGGATGTGTGGCATTGATGATTTGCATTGATTTGTATGACTGTTCTAAGTAATAAAATAAGCTGTCGTAGAATTCATTCAAAATGTTTCAGAAAACTTTAGGAACTCGAATTCCAAAACATTTTACCAACATTGTATTCCAAAATACAGGTCACAACATCCCCCAGTCTGGTATTCGAGGATCGTAGGTAGATCTATTATGGAATTCGCAGATCGCTTTGATAGGACATAGGGCTTGTTGTCCATTCGTGGAATTTACTAATTAAAACTTGTATTACGACTGATCAAAGGGATAGAGTCCAATGTAGACATAAGTAGTATGCGTATTGTGTATTTATAGTCTGGCAACTATCTACCTTCAATATTAATATCAGTACGAAGGTCGTCTCTAGAATAGCTTTAAACTTAAGAATGTTACATTTCAATGTCAACCTTACTGTGTGGATTTCCATTCATGAGGATCAAAAAAACTTCTCTTCAATACGTTAAAGTTTCAATTTTACTTCATATTATCATCATCATCGAATGTGTGCCTTACAAAATTGTCTACTAAGATTTTTTCTTCCACCTTTTTGGTTTTTTGTCAATTGTTTTTGTCAAGTCAATACAACCTAAATCGTCAATAACAACCTTGAATTTACAAACTCCAATTCTTCTTTCCCTTTTTCATATTGTCCTTCTTTCCCTACAAAACGTCTCGGCTCCTCTATCAGTGGCATAACCCTCTTCTCGTGTGGCTATTTTAAACTCGTAATAACCGTTGTCGGCACATGTGTGACCGCCATTACCGCATATTACAAAAAATGGTGGAAAAACAATAAAACGGGCGAGGGTGGGCACTTTAAAATTGATTTTCGTGTCCGGTGCTGTTTAGATGTAGTGGCTTATTGCTAGATTGAATTTGGAATCGTAATCTGTAATTTAATGTCATATAGAGGTATGATGTATGTAGGTTGAAAGAAGATAGCTTTCCTTCTACAAGATTTTTTTTTTTTGCTTACATTAATGTATTGAAAAGTATGATTTTTCTCAAAACTGCCAGGTCAGATTACGATGCTATTTCATAGCTAAATGTAGTTGAGGTATCGAGACATAAATACCACAACAGTAATAGGTTCTTGGGCCAATTTACATAGTAGAGAGAGTGCATTTACTATGAGCAATGAAGTCACAATAATTTTATCAATTCAAGTCGGCAGCGAGTGACAGCAACGATTTAGACCGCGATTTTTATTCGAACAAAATCATTTCGCCACGGACATTACTAATATTACTAAAACAGCCAATAATGGAGGGAACGTGATTTGTTAACCAAACCGTCAACATTACGCCCTCACATTAGCCGCGGTGATCCTGGGCGCGTTTGAAACAATTTGTGAAACTCGATAGTTTACTGAAACAGAGGGCGTGCCTGCCGCCATTTTTATTTTTATTGGCGCGCAATTTGTCACTCAACTTGCAAAGTTGTTAATGGCCAGTGTCTTGCTCGCCGCGTGTACTTGTTTTTTCTTTTTTTTTTTTGAGAAAAGAATCAGACCGTTTTAAGATAAGTCATTATTTTTTATTTGGAGGATATTGAAAACTTTTTCTAATAGTTTCGTATTTAGTTTTAAAAACTTTTCTAACTTATCAATTGAGCACTCTATCTACTACGAGTACGCACCAACCAACGTATGGTTCAATTTATCAGCAAAACTCTCAATTTTACATTTAAATTGCTATAAAAACTTAAAATGAGAATTCAAACCGTCTCGAGCGACACGTAGGTAACAAAATAAATAATTCTTTAAAACCTCAATGTTCTGAGCTGACATTGAAACAATCGTTTGCATAACACTGGCTAAGGGTCATTCTAGTTTTTGCTCAGTCGGAGGCTACAAGAATTTTAATATTAATTAGTAGGTGTTTTGAACCGCAGGTCACTTTTTGTCGTATGACGTTAAACACAAAACACATGTTAGCTGTTTCAACAGAGTCGGTCAAATCGGTCATTTCGGAAAATGCTTATCGATTAATGTTTAAATTGTCTTTGACCCAGACAACATTGACGCGATGAGTAATTTTCATTTCTTTTTTCATTTGAAAAAGTGTTTTGGAAAATTTACTAATAAGGTTAGCAACTCTACCAACATAGGTATATTAGAGAGAAATACTAAAAATAGCTAGCTCCGTGTCTCTTATTGTTTGTATCAAACATGATTCTATGTAAACAATCTCGTAGCAAAACAGCTGTACCGTAGTGATAGCTGTGAAATGCAAAACAATTTATTAAATGTGTTGTCTACGTATTTAGATAAACTCTATGTTCTACGTCAAAACCAAAAACAATACCCAACATATTAGTCAAGATACCCGCTAACTGTTAAAGTTCAAACGGGTGTCCCAATTCTGTAATGGCCCCTAATAAAGACAGGCAAATAAAAAGTAAAACATTTATCGTCACGATCCTCATTTTGCGTTTATGGCCGATATGCCTGGCCAGTAACAAACACCGCGTTCCATTTTCGAAATTTTATTTCTCTGCCAACATGTCCTCAGTTATGGGTCACAATTTGCACCGTTCGGGTTATAACTCCGGGGGTGAGGGGGCGGAAGGGGAAGGCGGTCATTCAGCGCAGCGGCGCGACGGACATCCGCCGCATAACAAGTCGATGGCGAGTCTCGCCGGAGCGCGCCACCCGCCATTCTTATTTCAAATTTTGCAGATTCGAAAATAGAACGCCGCATGGCTTTTTTCTGAGAAGGTGATTAAAGTGTGCTGGCCAATTACTTAGTCATTGTCAACTTAAATGACATTTGCTTCTGAAAAACAAAAGATTCTGACACGCATGCAGTTTACGTTGACGTTACTTTGAACATAGTCTCCCTTATTACAAAAAGTTAGACTCTAGTTGGACTCTAGTTTAATTGACATGTAGTATGTAAATGTCATTTTAAACCAGTGTTCGTCTCAGGTTCCACTTCTTTGTAATAAAGGCCCTCCCTGTGATATTAATGAAAAGTTAAATAATTGAGTAGGTAAATTAAAGCTGCCCTAAAGAAAAACTATCAATCACGTGGTAGCTTATAGTAAAGGTTTAAATAAATAAGTAATGTAACTTGTAACAAATATTGTTTACATTCAACTTTTATCTGAGGACGCCTCAGACAGAAACTCTGTAAGTGCAAAAAGTCACTTTGGAAGTGCTGTATGTAGTTCCGCGCGCGTCCGCGAGAGGCGCTGGGGTGCTAACAACGGTTGCCGACGGAAGCAGCGCCGGCGGCTTCCGGTCCAGGGCAGTTCTGCGCTTCAGACGCAGTTTTGCATTTTATACTGCCTTTTTCTTTGATTGCTACATTTTAAATTTTATTTAAAGCGATACGGATTAGCTTTAATACAATGTTGCCAATTAAAGCTCATTGCTGCAGCATTTTGATGCTTTTGTTACTAACATAATATGTAATAAGAAATTAGCAAGTAAATCAGTTAATTAATTTCTCTACTGTATATCTATTTTAAGACTCAAGGAGACAGCCTTCAGTGCAACTATCAACTTAGTAAACTTACTGACATTTTGAAACTGGTTATATAAAAATTATAAACTGAATAGCGCAATGTATAGAGAAATAAACCCACCACAAATTATACATTTCATTACTTTATTTTCAACCTCAAAAGTTTTAAATCCATTTCAAAACTGGCCAATACTTTGTTACTTACTGAAAACTTAAAAATAATACCTTTATGTTTGTTACTGAAAACTTTTTTAAAAACCTTACCTATATTTCAAGCTCAAATAAAACCTAGAACACACACATGGAACGGAAACTACACGCAACAAAATCGTCCAGACCGCCCGCTGTCCGCAAATACCGGATCCACCCCCAAAAAGGGGGGGTTGGGGTCCAGACGGGTGGTGTTTAAAAATTTCACCCCCACTGGGTCCTGTCCCGCACAATGCCCGGTAAATCAGCGATTGCCTTTTGAAATCGAAACGCTTATTAAACGTTTTGTTTTGTGCAAAGTTAGATAGTGGAGTTTTCACATTTGGGAAATTGCACGCTCAGATGAATATTAGTAGTAAAAAAAAGTATTTCTAAAACTTGCTGTGAGCAACGAATAATTTCGACGATTCTTATTTTTATTTTACCTACCTAAGTTTCTACTTTTGTTTTTAAATAATAGTGTTTCGTGTTTTTCTTTACTTTTACAACAATTTTCATTATTTACCTATTACCCCATGCCCTAAATATGGATTAGAAAATGCTTTAAGGTAATATGTCCGCCAATAGTAGGTACCTAATCATTATGTAGAATTTAAGTAAATTGACTTCCCTCGGCGCTTCATTACATTTAGCTCACTTACCGTATAAAAGCTCTCAATATTTTGAAAGCTTATCAAGAACTCTTCTATCAAACAAAATCAAAAACATCCCAAACACTTTACGTGCACACGAAAAAAACGTGTCAACTTAAGTCCGGCCACACACGTACGATCTTATCTAACTATCGAATGACTCGCGTGTAATCGCTCTAATCCCTTATCAATCGATTACAGTCCCGCTACCGAGGCTTTTGTTGACCCTACTTAGTAATGGGTACCGTTAGAAAAAAGTTGTTCAGTCAAAAAGTTACAAAAACAGTCATAAATTGGGTAATACCTGAATATGTTGATGATCTGTGGCAAATAATACCAACTGCAATAGGCTAGTTTCCTAAAAAAATTTTTTTAGTCCGTCATGTTTAATATCAAAAAATATTAGACACATATATTTTTATTTGTCAATCTACCAAATAATTACATAGTTATGGTGCGTTGAAGTTCCGCACGACGTCACAACGTGCGGCACTTTTATGCACGCATTGACGTCACAGGCCTCTTCTTATGAACTTTGGCGCGCTTTATCTCTTTCAATTTTCATTAGTTTGAAAAAGTGAAAAATACGTGTAGAGTATTTTTGGATAAGTTAACTGACGGACTAATTAAAAACTTTTGCTTTTTGACCCAGGAAACATCCCTATTTGACTGATAAAAATTACATTAAGACTCAGATGCACCACCTTACTTTAACCGTAATTATAGCCATAACCGGTGTTTTTTTATGGAATTTGACAGACTTTTGACATTGCAACCGTGCCTTATTGTTTTAATTTTTAAAAAGACTTGTTTTTTAATTTTATAGATTTTTTTTTAAACAGCGTATTAATTTATAATTAAAAAGGTTTCTAATTTTAAATCTCTTATTACATTTTTCTAAATGCTTATCTACTTTTCTTCAGAGTCAATAACTTTTAGTATTTTTTACTATGATATCATTTTTTGCTGTCCGTACAAGTTATGATGACCAAAACGTAACACAATGAACAATGCTCTGGACAAAAAGGTCACAATATTGATATCTTGAAGACTACATTCACAGGGTGATTGTAAAAGTCATTGATTGTAATTTATTTCCTCTATTTGATACAATATCATGGACAAAGTGATACTCAGTAGATACCCTTTATCCCAGAAAATGTTTTGGGCATAATATACAGTTCACACTACTGGAATTATATTTGAAAAATAATAAATTTAACTCTGAATATTTTTTTTATCAATGAATATTCCATATTTTATGCAAATAATTTAATAACTTACGCAAGTCGCAAAGAGTAGGTATTATCTCTAAGTTCATACAAGTGGCCGTACAATTACTAGCGTTCCGTATATCCAACACCATTTTCCAGAGTTTCCGTAAGACCAATATTTTTTTTTGTATTTTTCCTGTTGCCTTGATGCATTAAATAGCCGATATAATGCAAAATCACAGGAATCGTAAGAAAAAAGGGATATCCGTAACAACTGGGTTAATGTCTTATGTGCCGAAATTATTATTTTAGTTTTATTAGAAAAAGTGCTACTAATTTATTGTTAGCGCTATTTGACGTCATTAAAAATGTGTTAACGTTTTGTAAAATCGATAGAATCGTATTTTTTCTTTGGAAAATGACCTTTCTTAAGATAATTTTAAGGAGCAGCCTGTATTGTGTCTTCTTTCCGGTCGGCCACAATCTGACCGTTACAATTCAATAATCGCCTTAACAGTCGCGATCGCTTATCGGCGCGCCCACCTCTAGTGATGTACCGGCCCGATAAATATCGATAGTTTTCCAATTTTAAAACGCGTGGGAGTTATGCTAATCTGTGAGCTGCGAGCGATGTAGGCGTTAGCAGATCTATTAGTGAAATTATGATTTTATCGTAATATCTGGCCATTGTGGGCAGTGTCAGCCAAATCATCCTTCTGCGTCTGCTAAATTAGAGACAGTTATACTTCTATAGTAGAGACAAAATGGCCTTATGATGATCAACAAGTTTTAGCAAGTATGTGTTGTGTTTTTTTTGCAATTTACTTATTTTTGGATAGCCATCTTGCGTCTTTACGTAAAAAATATACAGTAATGTACCTAGCTTAGTGTTTAACCAACCAACACACGCACTAGACTGCCTATTGAATTTTTTTCTTTTTCAAGTAAGTTTTTAATACGTTGGGTAGGTATTTCTAAAGATATCTATGCGCGTCACTAGACCACAATCGTCTCCGCAAGAAAATTCATCTATTCGTAAATTTTTGAGGCAATGTAACACTTTTTAAGAGATTTTTTAATATGTCTATGTCCATCCCTAGATCCAAGACCGCAATTGTCTCCACAATAAAATTGTTATAATTTGTTCCGCTTTGTTCTTAAAATCTACAGTTTTTAAGAGATGTTCAGATGATGTGAGTTTCAAGATGAGTCTATGCTAGTGATTCAAGACCGCCATCTTTTCCAAAATAAAATTAATCTGTTTCTTAAATTTGTTATGATCTACAGTTTTAAGAGATTTTTTTAGATGTCTATGCCCATCCCTAGATCAAGACCGCGATTGTCTCCACAATAAAATGCGTCGCGCATCACAATGAGCAATCAAACGCGAGGGGCGCGGGCGCAGCTGACCACGTGACCTCATCTCTTATACGGATTATGAATAGTGCTACTAGGCATCCTGTTTGGTTTGTTTAGACGTCTTATAAGACGTAAATATATGAGGTCAAGTTAAAAAATACAATTTTAAATTAAGAGGGACAATACAAAGCATCAATTTTATTAAAATTACCCAAAGTACTTTCACAAAGTTCTTGTTTTGCCAAAACAACAAATAATTTCCGTGATGACGAGACGCTACGAATTAAGATCGTTAGCGATTTACAATAAATCCTAATATCAAGGCATAATTTTACGACATGTACGGATGTAACTCATAAAAACGTCACGCAGATAAAAGATTGTCACAGCTGATAAAAACCTAACGGTCTCTGAAAGTAAAAGAAATACTTTTCTCTCAACGCCAGTATAACGTTACATAGATTTCAATATCAACAGTCTTAACCCGCGCGTGCGTACGTGATCCCGCTCCGCGTATATTTCATAAGATTTTAGAGGTGCATGAATCACGCGAGACACGCAGCGGCGATCACTCACCCTACCCTCGGACCTCTGCCTACTTAGCATGCGACCCGCGCCCACACCCTAGGCCCAACACTACGATATGTGAGAGCTATTACTAGACACTTTGCCACTGTTAATATTGCTGTAAATCTCCCATCCGAAACCGATCACCATTACACATTCTAACCCAGTTTTTTTTTCGCAGAACCGAGCAACTACGTGTGTTCCACGTGCAAAGCGAAAGTGCACTCCGCGTGGAGACTCCTCCAGCACGTGCAGCACGTGCACGGCGTCAAGATCTACGTAGAAGCGCTGCCGCAGCAGCCCAAGCAGAACCACTCCTCATCGAGCACATCTTCAACCAGCTCGTGCTCCTCAACGGGAGCCCCGTTACCACCACCAACATTGCGGCACCATCCGCTTCTTCCACCACCAGATATGCATTCCCCATTTGGAGTCGGTGGACTCCTCCGAATGCCTCTACCTGGCAGTCTCCCACCTCTAGCTCACCCATCTGTCCCACCCGCGCCTTTGTTCGCGCGACCCAACCACCACGACCATAGATTTCGCATGGAACAGCTTGTATCCGAGCAATTTCGCCACCATGGTCTCAACCTGGCCGCTGCTGCAGCGGCTGTGGCAGCCAACTCGCTGCCACCCCACCAACCATTCCCCTCACCAGCTGACCGACCACCTGTAATACCCACTTCAGTGTCCGGTCGAGATAGAGTTCCACCAGTCTCACAACCCCTCTCACTTGAACCCCAGCTGGATTTTTACTCGCAGCGCTTGCGGCAACTGGCCGGTACGACCAGTCCAGGGGCGGCCACAGGCAATTCGAGCTCTCCTAGCCCCAGGAAGCATTCGCCGCCGTTCGCTTCCCCGTCGCCCTCCCGAGTCGGCCAGACTCCACCGGCGGGCGCCGGACCCGGAACGGTGGATACGCCCCGCGAGGCGACGCGGCCGCACAGTTCGACTTCACCTGAGCGGCGCATAGAGCCAATGGCGGCAGACGCACCACCTCCAGAGCGACCTTCATCGACACCCCCAAAACGCAATAGCGATGAAGCAGTCCACAGCTGTGAGTTCTGCGGTAAGAAATTCAGATTTGAGAACAACTTGATGGTACACCGTCGGTCACATACAGGTGAACGACCCTTTAAATGTTCGGAGTGCGATGAGGCTTTCGAAAAAGCCTCAAAATTAAAAAAGCACATGAAAGTACATCGAAGAGCCGATGTGAAATCTGAGGAGGGTGAATCAGGCGGTGACACTGCCGAAGATGACTCCGAAGATGAGTTGGAGGATGAGGAACTTGACGGTGAGGAAGAGGAAGATAATGAAGATGGCGATGATGTAGAAGAGGCTGAAGATTTGACAGTGTCGAATAGCAGCGCTCCCTCAGCGCCGACACGAAAGCAAACTCCTGCTTTGCCCGCTCACCCACCTACGGCTTCTGTAGTTGGTGAGCTTATGGACAAATTCGGTCTTTCGAATATCGCTCAATACAGTGAAGCTTTCAAACAAGCTCTTCAAGAATCGGGAAACTCACTAAAGTGGCAATTGGCAAAGGACAGAGATAACAACAACGGTCCTCCCGGTGACAAACCCAATGGCATGCCTCCTACAGCAGCCTTGCGTTTGAAGGAAGAGTTTGCAAAGATGCCTCCCCAGCCACATCCTTTGTTTAACCCTTTTGAGAACCCGTTTGAAGCTTCCAAGCGAATGAAATTAGATATGGAACGGGGTGAGGGCTGGTGGCTGCCAACTTTACATGCTCAGCGACCACCCGAAAACATTTTTGACGGGTTGAAAAACAGTGGTAACGGTTTACTCCAAAATCCGCTGTTGAAGTCAAAAGATAGTCGCAGGAACGATACTTGCGAATTCTGCGGCAAAGTATTCAAGAACTGCTCAAACTTGACCGTCCACCGGCGATCACATACTGGCGAGAAACCGTACAAATGCGAGTTATGTTCCTATGCATGCGCTCAGAGCTCGAAGCTGACTCGCCACATGAAAACACACGGACGGCTAGGCAAAGACGTGTACCGATGCCGGTTCTGCGAGATGCCCTTCTCCGTGCCCTCGACTCTCGAGAAGCACATGCGGAAGTGTGTTGTGAATCAAACTAATGGTGCTCCATTAGCATTATCCGATGACTCAAACGCTTGCCGTGACGAGGCGTCGTGACTCTACCCGTGGGGTGGCCTGCCACTGCCACCGCCCGCGCCGCCCAGTCAGATATTCTAAGACCTAACTTAGCTCCATTCGATTACAATTCAGGTCAAACTTTGTTCAACATCTAGTCTTAAGAATGAATTAGTTGGCGATAATTTGACGGCAATATACGCCCAAACGATAGCACCGAAGGGCATTATTAACATATCTTTCGTGTAAAGTTGATGTTCCATTGTTAATGTTGATTTGACGATTTTGTTTTATTTCCGAGGCTGTATATCGCATCTCGACGTTATTCCGATATTGTTTTGACATGTTTTTATTTATAGAAAGAATTGTGGAAACCAATGCCAAAGTTAGCTATGTTGATTTAACATGATTTAGTTTTAAGCTGTATAGTGTCAATTAAACATAATTTTTCCAGTAATTACTAGGCTCTTCATAGTTCGATGTAGTTCGTGGTTCGGAGTAAGTTGTTTCGTAATTTTAGAATATTATGTAATATATGATAAGCAAAATGTTTCCTATCCTAGATAATGAACTTGTGTAAATATTATTCTAAGTGTATGTGTGTAAATGAGTACCTACCTATCGATGTTCATATTTATAAACAATGATTCGCAAATTATAAAAAAATAATGGAAAAACGGTGAGTTTCCTGTAATCGATAAATAAATAAGCATTGTAGAAAGCAAAATTGGAATCAATCTACAGGTAGGTGTTATTGGTATGGTAATGATGAGGTACTTCTTATATTAATTAGTGTTTAAATTAAAAACTAAATAATATCTTGTGAGATGTTCGATCCTCATTTCTATGCTTTTGTTTCTTATGAAAAAGAGCTAGTTATTTTTTAAGACTGAAAATAAATTCCAGTTTTGTTTTAAATTAATGTTTTTCATGTGATTCTTGATTCGTGGAGGAAAATTCACTCGTACCTAAATTTAGTCCAAGCGTGAAATCTTTCAGTATACGTACTTAATGTAAATTATAATAGAATTTATATTAGATAATTATAAGTAAATTATAATATCACATTTTGTCGTCCATCAGTCTCCTAAATGAATTCTGTTCTGTTTTAAATAATTTAGGTCTCCTTCAGACGATGTACTGAGTTCGTCGAACTATGTTTGAGGGAAATTGAACTTTATGTCGTCTGGACAAGACCTTGTACTAGCGGAATAACCTCCGTTAAAATTCAAACAGTAATTTATAAATTTTGTTTAAATTTAAAAATAACTGTTTGATTGTAAATCTTACCTTTCTCCCTGTGTTTTATGTGTATCATTGTAATATAATTAGAATGTCAAAGTAATATATTCCATTAAAATAAAATGTAAAAATAAATAATATTTGTTGTGAGATCTCTGTTCCTTGTTGTTGTTTCCAATCGACAGAATTTCACAATTATTCCTTTAGTGATGACGAAATTTACCTGTAATGGGTAAATTAATTTACAAAATTATACGTAAGGACGACGAATGGGGACAAAATAGCGAAACAAACAAATCTAAGACAAATTTTATTGTGTAACGTGAAAGATGAACTGTTTTTATTATTTTTCATTTTTATTATTTTTATTTCAATAAATATCCACGATTTGTTAATCAGCTCTGTTGTTTCTTTTTCAAACCTTACACGAATTATGAAAATACTATAATACATTATGTACGCATACATTACACACACACAAAATGCTATTCGTAAATCTTTAATCAAATAAATATCAACATTATTATAAGTAATTTATTGAGGAAGTACACAACACTAATAAAATAATCAGAATCTTATAAGAACACAAGATTCCCAATAAGCTTTTCTTTATCTAATAAGATGAAGAAAACATTCATCAATTCTAAAATCCTATTGGATTCCTGTATGATGAATCAAATATGATACACACGCTCATATCTATTAAATATTTAATTTTGTTTACGTAACAAGCGTACTAGGCAACTCTATCTTTTTTCTTGTGGTTAATTCCTTATGGGTCTAATGACAGAAAAGCTTGATCAGACACTAACGCCCATATTCTATTATTACTATGAGGTCTCACAGTACGCATGTTCGCACAGGGTGACACACGAACCAATCACAGAGCTCTATTCAACGCTATGCGTTCGATTTGCTGCTTCACTTATGCAAGCATCGTTAGTGAATACGAGCGTAACTTATCTTTCACTATGTTGCTACAAGCAATCCTGCCTACATTGTGGAGATAGATTTAAAGAAAGAAAGGATTAATTTTTCGTCTTACAGTAGAGTAGTAGAGCGAGGTGAGTTTAGGTTCCTTTAAAAAAAAGTAGGAAAGACCATTAATATAACAGTGATAATAGATTATCAACAAGCATTTTATCTTAACTAATCAACACGTTGTTGCAGTACAGAGCTCCGATTTTATTTGTAAAAATAAAACAGATACCTGACATTATAATAACTACTAAGATAAACTGAAAACTGACACTGAAAAAGACGAGCAGATGCCCGTTAGTTTGTTTGTGTGAACTTTACACATCACATTTTGCTTTCAGAGAAGGGATTTTCAAAAACACTAGCTGTTTTTTCATTCATAAGTCGAAATCTCAATTTTCAAGTAAGTAGATAGTTATAGTTAATGTATATTTTTATAGTATTTAAACAACATCTTAATTTATTAATCGTGCTTGCTTTTATTGTGCTTGCACTTACAGAAATGGAGGCAAGTGACGTAATGTAACCATACTTTCGAGGCGAGGAATAACTTCTACGAGATAAAATGACGAGAGAGTAAGTGACTAATAAAATGGGAAAAAGGTGAAAGAAGGCCAACTACATAACATCTAAGACTCAAAAATAATGTAATTACTTCCTTTACGAAAATGGAATAGTGTCACTATTGTAATTGGGACAAACTTGACCTTCACTGGTTGGGTTTTTGTTGGCGGTCGAGCTGTAGACCATGGCTACACAGGAATTGCAGCGGTGGGAACGAGAAGTGGGAATAGTCCCGATGTAATTGCAGTCGTTAATTTTGATTATATATGCCTTTTGTGAAGGTTTTTACCTAAATATTTTTACGTATGCTACCCATACAACACAACATAGAGTGCTGTTGGAAGCAGGGAAAGTTGTTTATTTTTCAGACAAATAGGTTGATTCAAAGTAAGTATTCAAAATTGCATTGCCCTGTCCCAACTAAGAACAATGTAACTATTTTACACTAAGCTACTGTAATTAACTAAATTTCCAAGTCGACAGAGTCCATAATCTTTTACTACAAAGGTACTTGGAACCTATAATGGAGACAAGTTGGTAAGGAATATTTATTTCTATCGATATCACTTAACTTTAGTCCTTAATTTAATACTAACTAGCCAGAACATAAAAAGAAATCACATAATTTAGGCGGCCATATCGCTAAAAATTTAAAACTCGGGTTTTTAGTGCAACCCAGTTTTTAATGAAAGTTAACACTTTGATAAGTATCTGAGGATTTAATTCCGCATGAGGCTATTTTATGATGATTACTTGTTTTATTAGTTAATCGTAACAATAATATTTAAATACTGATAGATGGCGCTAGTGAATAATACTCGTAGTCTTTCATTATCTTAATTCCTGAATACTTATTACACAGCAAACTTATTTTTATACCTACTGACTTACAATTTTATGGTGACATATTTTTCAAGTTTCCCATTTATACGGATTTTAGTTTTTTATCATTACTAGGTACTTATCCACAATGTTGGTTTTTAAAAAAAATGTTATAATGGAAAAATTAATAACTAATATTATAACCTAATTTACATTCAAGAGGCTGGCGAGTAAATAATAATCTAAATTACTAAAAGTATACCTCTACCATTTACAATGCTATTCCACTCTACTCACCCTTGCGAACTAAGTTCCCGCCAACCGCGGCACCACGACTCTTTGACAACTAGCTCCATCTATCGCCGAGTAGCAGAACTATGTCCAAAGCTCGACCGCTTGTGTGGTCCAAGTTAAAAGAGCTTTAAAAGCTCTGGGTGTAATTTTTATTGGGAGTAAAACGTGAGGTGGAAATATAATAATATTGTTTGTGGAGTTTTACTTTAATTAATATGAAATTAAAATGTATTTTTGTTGACAATTCATTGATGGTTACATTTAAATCCTAGATCTAAAAAATAAATTCCTTGTGGATGAAATGAAATAGGATTCTGTTACTTATTTATAAGCACTATTTTTAATAGTTCATGCAAGTAAAGGAATTTTGACTTTGAATAATGAAACAATTTTTATGAAAATCATAAATTGTAAAAAAGTAGCTCAGTTGGAAGAGCAGTCGCCCGGCAAGCGGAAGGTCGTGGGTTCAATTCCCGCCTTAGGCAGTTCGATTTTTTCAAGTTATTTACAATTTTCAAATTAGTTTGAGATGCGACTCTTGACGCTAAAAATTTAATTTTTATTCTTGTCATTTATTTTAAGAGTAACCTGTCTTTTATTAACCCAGATGATTGTTTTTAATGTAATGTGCCTACATTATTTTAGTTTAATTTTTTAATTTAATTTAACGTTTGGTAACTTTTTCAAGTGACTATTTTTATATCCCGATAAGTTTTCTTTACATTAGGACTACTTAATAATTTATTATTTTAAGTAAGTAATGATATTTAAATAACGGTACTGGATTTGGTTTTAGTGTGTGCTGACATTTTGATTAATTTTGGGTCACCAATCATGAAATTGGAAAACCACTTCACCATAGTGAATTGTCTTATTGGATTTTATGAAGTCTCAATCGATTTTCTGTTTAAGTATAACTAAATTCTACTAGATGGCGCTGTATTAATTAATACTGTAAGTATGTTGTAGATGTCACTAGTAATCATAATTTTCATTTATAGAAATGGTCTGTAATTTCATTGTGGCTAAGTTTTGTATGTTTTAAATAATATTAAATTAGCTATTAAACTAATTAACTGCGGCTATAACAAATAAAAAACATAACGATAAAAAATATTTCGCCGTAAACATTTTGTCGAGTTTTCTATTTAAAGAAGACTAATTGAAAAATACGAGTAAAAACAACATGCCTGTTGTTGTTTTTACTACGACAAAGGCCAAAAAAATATGACATTATTGAGAAACAGCTCAGTTTATAGATTTGGCTTCAGGTGGATAAGGTATTAGGTACCTACTATTAGAAGAAATTGGAATTAAGTTGTATTATCCCAGCCTTGGTTAAGCATAGTAAACAAAAAAAAACAGGTACTAATTACACAAACAAATAACAGGTATTGTACTAAGTATATTATACACTTTGTTTATAAAAGAGATTAAGATAAAAATAAATCAAAACAAAAATAATGTAAAGCGGATAAGCTCAAAATAATTATTTTAATCTTTGTTTGTGTAGATAATTGTAATATTTTCGTTGAAAAGTTTTCCTGAAATCTTTAATTTAGGTAAAGCCCACTTTGGCATGATTGGTAATGTTTTAATTTTTTTTCTTATATGCCAGTAGTAATACTAATGAGTGCTGTTTCATGATCTTATAAGATTTTATAAAACCTTTTCTGTAGAACTAATGTAAAATGTGTAATAGGTACTTACTATGTTTATAAGTTCTTGCAACTCACGAAGGCGAGTGAGCTTTACTTGTGTGTGTTACACGCACATAACGATAGTGTAATTTTTATCAAAACTTTTGAAATAACGAACAGTAGCGAGCCACGACACATGTAAAGCTCACTCATCATCATCATCATCATCATTTCAGCCATAGGACGTCCACTGCTGAACATAGGCCTCCCCCAATGCTTTCCATGTTGATCGATTGGTAGCCGCCTGGTTCCACGGCTCCCCTCCTACCTTTACGATCACAACTTTACGAACAAAGCTCACTCGCCTTCGTGATTTGCAACAACTTTATTTTATCTTTTCTTTTTTTCTTCTTTCTATTGTTACCGCACACATAACACCTACAAATGAGTTCTACTAGGTAAGTAAGTTCTAATAAATTCTAAACTATTGCCCATATACAGCCAAAATACAAATTAGCACCAAAGGTTGTATTAAACTGTAAAGTAACGCCAGAAGTTTGCTCTCCCGGCGCTGGACCAGTTCATAATTCGCGTCCAAGTTCCTATTTTGTGTCCAAGTTTTGTCTTTATTATTATTAGTTATTGCGCAATGCAGACCTGCCTTATTAATGTTTAACGCCTTCTGACCGAGGCCGTGAACTGATTTTGTTTACTGAACTAGATAGACATTATTCTCTTATTTAGATAATAAAAGAGAAACATTATAAAAAGTAACAAAGAAAAGGTAACTTTTTTTTTTTACTAAAGGGTAAATGTCCGCTTAAGCGACGCGTAACAATCCCGTTGGTTATTTTATTTTTAGCTTTAAGAGTTGAATCTCAAACCAATTTGAAAATTATAAATAACTTGAAAAATCGAACTGCCTAAGGCGGGAATTGAACCCGTGAATTGAATTGAAATCGTGGGTTCAATTCCCGCCTTAGGCAGTTCGATTTTTTCAAGTTATTTATAATTTTCAAATCCCGTTAGTCCGAATTGTGCGAATTTGTGCAAAATCATGTGATGCATTTGTATCGGGGAACATGTTTCTAGCTCTTCCTCCATGAGTGTATGTCGTGCAATATTAGGTCTTAGATTAGATAATATTAAGAATAAGAATAAGTATAAGAATACTTTATTCAGCATAGAAATTTAATTACTCGTATGTTTCACAGAATGGTGCTCTACTTTTTAACCGACTTCAAAAAAGGAGGAGGTTCTCAATTCGAGTGTATGTTTTTTTTTATCCACAACGAGGAAGCTCTTGCCCTGTATCTCACCTGATGGTAAGTGACGATCAGGCCGAAGGTGGAAGCGAGCTTCACCCGGAATCCTCAACTACAGAGGAACTGGCTATCTTACCTCTAACTGCCGGAACACAACAATACTGTTTGTATATTATTATTATTATTTTTATAATACAAGGCTTAAAACTATATTGATACAAACATTTTAACTTATTATTAGTTTATTATAACTGTGTTCAGATCCATTACATATCAGTATTGCAACTTTTCATATAAGAAACATTAGAGCCCTCCTTCACTGTCCTCAAAAAATTCCAATAAGATTACACCAACCCTAAAATGCCGCACGTATTCGATGACCGGACAGTTTGACCAATCGGCACTGGGCAGTGGGCAGTTAAACCCCGCCCATGCAAGCCGGACACACGAGGGGTAGTTTAGACCCGTACCCAAAAGTTGAATACTGCTGAAGATTCAAATTAAACGTAAGTTTAGCATTTCATAAATCAATTAATGAGTTTACTTATGTGCAATTCAATATTTTGTTACGTGTGAGCGTTAAAAAATACTTTTTTCATATTTTTCAACCACACTTACCTACTTTGGAATCTCATTTATATCTCTGGACATTTATTGTTTTTTTTGCTAAAGAAACATTTCTAATAATAAAAATTCAAAATGATTCGTGTGTGTAATTTGGAGAGCTGTTTGTAAATTTTGTAATTCACTTTAATTCAGTGAGGGACAAGGAATCGCCATATCAGATATTGTAAGTAACGATTAGGACAAACAAACGATTCTTTAAAGTTGTAAATTCTTTAGATTAGATCTTTAGATTGAATTGTTATATTTATTGTTTAATATTATAATTATTGTTTAATTGCCACACTTTATTCAAAATTCATCATCATCATCATCATCTCAACCATAGGACGTCCACTGCTGAACATAGGCCTCCCCCAATGCTTTCCATGTTACCCGGTTGGTAGCGGCGGCCTGCGTCCAGCGCTTTCCTGCTACCTTTATGATGTCGTCAGTCCACCTTGTGGGTGGACGTCCCACACTGCGTTTTCCGGTACGCTATTCAAAATTGCTCATGGTCAAATAATATTTTACAAACAATTTTATTCTATCTTCAAATAAAATGCCAGCATTCGTTTTATAGAAAAAAAAAACAGTTTAACCAATGTTGTTTTTACAATAAATATTGCGTTGGTGATTACATGCATATGCTTCAAAGATAGCACTTTAAAATGGCATTTTATGCGAGCGATGACCGTTAGATGTTTTATTATATTTTAATATAATAACGTCCGCCATTATAGTTTGACCATCTGCCATTTTTGACAATGCACTTTTTGCAAACTGCATTACACTAACAAAGGGGTAAGTTTCTAAAATAACTGGTTTCAGTTTGCATTCATAAATTTTGCGAAGTTGTTTTATAAGGAGGGAGATATCAATTTTGTCGTAAGGGATTTTATCAATTAAATCATAAATGCCATACATTGTTATTTCAGCTAAATGCCATAATATTATTACAGTCTAGTATCAGTTAGTAAATTATACAAAAAATAAAGCAGAAATATGTATTGCTGTAGTACTAAAAGTCAGTCAGCTACAAGTTCAAATTCCGCTAGGGTCAAATATTTGTATTTTTGTTACAATTCGAATTATCTATCTAGTCGTATAATGAGCGCAAGTAGGTATTCGGATAGGTTCGGATGTTTATTACACTTGCTACTACTAAAATTAATTAATTTCATACACGTGCGTGATTTACAATTGATGAAAAACTCTATGCTCTATTTAAAATCCGAATGACTGAACTAATTTACCGTCAATGACTATATTCTTCTTGTTATTGATCTATGACTTTAAGAGTGGATTCGACCAAACAAGAGTAAATATTAGTCTCAGAATAAACTTGTCATTTCGACATTATTTCCCAGTGAAACTGTCAATGTGCCAGATATACCAGGAGTTATTCTCGGATAAAAGTTTGGTCGAAGTGTTTAAGACTTATTGAATGAATAAAATATCAATGTTCCAACAAATTTTATTTCTCCTATTTGGGTTCTAGTAGAACTAGAATAATGCATGCATAACATTTAAAACAATTGTGTTGCTAAGACAAACTGAATTTTGCACTCTTTCTATACGTACGTAGGTACCTACTCATTTAATGTTACTTTCACTTTAAAAATGAAAACTAAAACTGAAAACATAAAATAAATAACAAACGTATCAAAACTAATAACTTATCGGCACATCAACACAATCAATAAAAATAATAATGACTGTCGACATGTGTCTCACAATAAATAATAAAACTTATTATGTGAAAATTACATTTTTGCCCCACAGCACGCGTTGGTAGGGTTATAATTTTGAGTAAAGCACGGAAACAGGTCGGAGAGGTCACTCCGACCCGTGGGGCCGCATTGAAGGGTTAAAACGCCCTAATAATGGTCAGACGGACCCGTATTCGCCGTTGTGGGGTTGAGATGTCGTTTACAGTTTACATACAGGGTGGGTTGGCAAATGAAAAGATGCTTGTTACTTTTAGGAACACGCGTCGCCCGGTTTGCTCAAGCTTCGGACTGGATAATATTAAATGTTTTGGAGCAGCGTTGTTGGAAATAAGGTCGTTTATTGCCTGACATTTTTTGTAATTGCATGCATAGTATTTTAATTTCAAGTCTGGATTTATTATCTTTTTTAATACTGTTAATTCGCGCATTAATGTAAATCAACGTAATTCAGAGAACAATACTTTAACATAATGGACAACTATCGTTCGTTTCAGCCGAAAGACGTCCACTGCTGGACAAAGGCCTCCCACAAACGACAACTATACTTACACAAAATTTTAGTTTTAATTTTAGTACTAATGTAAGTTTTAATTAGTCCATCATCATCACTTATTTAAGTATTTAAACTTCTTGCACATAACACTGTACAGTGGCTTGATGCCAGGTGGTATTATCTACCAGTCAACCACAGGTCAAGCTTCAAGTCACTTCTTGTATATTCATGTGAACAAATAACTTCATAACAATAAACAATTTATTGTTTGTCTGGGTTTCTTCACAACCACTGTTTGAATTAAAATTTAAAACGAATGTCCAAGTGGCGAAATTTTAACCGCTTAACAAACAGAAAGCCCCTCAAACAACTAGACAATAACACTGCAACTACTTAAGACTCCAAACATCCGAGGCCACGCCTCCGACATTCAAAATCTTCATTAAAGATCATTCTGTAGAATGTAATCAAAGCAATAGACGAAATAGGTGTGCATAGTTACAAAACCACCGGCTTAAATTGACCTTCCCTGCCTCTTTCCACCTTCGAAATTAGTATGAAACCCAAGGCAAACGCCTAATCAGCTGCAGCTCTTGTTCCCTTGGTCTCAAAGGCGGCTACAATCCGAATCAAAATTCAAAACCGCGCTCTCTCTTAATCCGTGTTGAGGATCACAATAAAAGGTAATACATTTTAACTCCTGCGGTGGGGTTACGCGAATTTGAACGTTATTGCGTTGGAGGTGGGCTATGCAGAGTTGGGAAGCCCAAAATAAGATTACCCAAGCGAAAGTAGAAGGTGAAAGGGAGACATTTTGTTATAAGCCGCGGCGTACAGTTGCAGTTCTAAGCATGACAAAGTAATAATATATTTTTTGTAATTTAATTTTTATTTAATAAATATTTTAATGAGTAGGTAAATATTAGGTTGTATTTATAAAAACTTAATTTTTATTACAATATTTTCTCCCTTGGGTTAAAAGGTAAATATCGCTTCTTGTCTCTATCAATGTTGTGTCGTGTACAAATAAACATAATGGATGTATTTCCTAATTCCAAAATTAGAACCATTATTATTTTCAATGTGGAACATGAATTCATTAAGTACCTAACATTCGTCTCGTCTCTCGACTCGTCGAGTTAAATGCAAAGGGTAGGTACTTTTGCCTAGTTCCCATAGACCTTTACTAATATTAATCCAATTCAATCAACTTCTAGGATATTTTTTATTTTTAAAACTTATGTTGTCGTATAGTTATAGGACATCTAAACCCAAAGCACAAAATGAGGATTTGTATGTACTAAGGATATCGTGGATCAAATAATAATTCTGTAAAAAATCGACTGCCTTGCGATTTAAACGCAGGGTTGAAACCATGCATTATAAATTCAAAGTCTCATTTTATTACTTTACCCAACATTTGCTCTATTTTTTTTTCACTCACTGTTCAGTACACGGCGACCTTTCGCCCAGGTGGCGGCTAACGGCGGCTGAACCCCCTCATTTGTGCTTAGCAATTAACCCGCGGATCCGTGAGTGGAACACGTAAGGCCGAGTGTTGCTGTAAAATGATTTCTGGAAGTTTTTGGAAGATTCCAGAATTTGCATGTTAATTTTAAATCTAATAAAGACACAAAGTGCCTTGTGTGGTTGCGATTGGGAGCATTTTGCAACAAAACGCACAATGGACGACACTGTTATAAATTATTTTTATTAAAATTTAGGCCTATTAAGGTCTAAAATCTGATTTGACAACAAAAAATTCATGTGATTCTGTACTCATTTTAATGTAAGACATAATTGCCTCTCCATAGCAATGTGACCTTATTCCTTCTCGTTGCAGTGCCCATAGGTCATTCCGAA
Organism: Ostrinia nubilalis; assembly: GCF_963855985.1. Lineage (NCBI taxonomy): Eukaryota > Metazoa > Arthropoda > Insecta > Lepidoptera > Crambidae > Ostrinia > Ostrinia nubilalis. Next base: position 12,618,881 of record NC_087101.1, on the reverse strand, counting down.
TATGAAATATTTTAGTAGTGTACTACATTTCAGTATAGAGTAATTTACTCTAGGAATAGTCAGCTGGACAGCTTTTTTAAAGCAGGGTCTAAATTTTTTATCTACTAACACAACACACTTACCCATAACTTACAAAAGAACATCAAGAATTTTCCAAAATCGTTTTAAAATGATAGAGCCTCATTCAAATTATAGAGATCAAATTACTTGTATCACTTTTTTCAACAAATGATACAAATAACACAAAGTAAAAAATAATCTAAATGTAATCGTTGCACAAACAAAGGAAATTCATAACAAAACAATTAGGCATAAACTCCCATAAACCCCCATGACTCATTTGTAAGCAAGCAAGGTAAATAACAAAGAATATATAGCACAAAAGGCTTCCAGGGAGGGAATGTGGACAATTTTACACGACTATTTACAACCCCGCTGTCCAACGGTCTCGGAAAACTGTCGACTAGGGATGGGGCACGTGCGACAAAGTATCGACTAGTATTTATTTCGAATAAAGTATTTTCAGAAATTACGATTATTATGAAAACCAATAATTGTGGACCTCAGTTTTTGTGCATGAGATTAAATGTAACACGTAATGTCTTTTTGCAATGATTCAAATTACATTAGATAGCTATGGCAATCGCATGTAACGGTTCACAAACTCACCCTAGGTAAGTAGTAGTTAAAGCTATGTCAAACGCCTTTGATGTTTCATAGAGTCTAACCTAAGGTAGTAAGCTATGTTATAACAAACCTGCACTTTGAAACAAGAAAAAAGTCCAAAATCTACAAGTAAATCAAACAAACTGGCAGAGTTCAAGTAAAACAGGTTATTCGCAAAATAAGATTTAGCAATTGTCTTAACCTAAATATTAAGAAATGCAATGTCATTACTTTCACGCGGAAGAAAAGTCCTATCGTTTTTGATTACTCAGTGGACGACAATATAATCAAGCGCGTGAATGAAGTGAGGGATTTGGGTGTTTACCTCGATGCCAAGATGTCCTTTTGTTGCCATTTGGATGCTATATCGGCCAAGGCTTATCGTATGCTGGGATTTGTTTTGAGAACTGGAAAGGAATTTAAGAATTGTTCTACGCTTGTTCTGCTGTTTAAGTGTTATGTGCGGTCTATTTTGGAATATGGATCTGCAGTTTGGAACCCTCACTATCAGAAATATATCAATATGTTGGATCGTATCCGAAATAAATTTATTAAGCACCTTCATTTTAGATGTTCTAACAGAGGTACTTGTTCTCACTTGGAATCTGTACCCTCACTCACTGACCGTCGCATTGAAAGAGACCAGATATTCCTATTTAAATTGCTGCACAATTTAATTGACTCTCCTTATCTTTTAAGTGAAATATATCTCCGTTGCCCCCGGCTTAGTGCCCGTAATAGGTGTTAATTTGATGTGCCCCTTCGTAGGACTAATTATGCTTTCAACACCTTTCTGCCTCGCGCTTGCCGTTGCTACAACAAACAATTCCAAGAATTAGACATACTTGGGTCTAATTTAAGTAAGTTTAAAAAACAGATCCGGGATTTGTCTTGTTGTGGCAACTAAATTGCGAGCGTCAGGTGATTTTTGCAGTTCGCTCCTTTATTAATTAGTTGATGATTTTTCTTTTGTCACTTTGTTTACTTTTTTTATGTAAATTTATATTTTTCACAACAAAATGTTCATAATGGTTTGCCCAACTTTATGTGTATATTTTACTGTGGAAACTTAATTGGTTTATGTGTTGTTTTACTGCACCTAAGTTAAATTATATTGTAACTGTATGTTTCCCAAAAAATAAATAAATAAATAAAATAACATTCAATATCATTGCTGTAATCAGCTTTCTAAATAAAACAAGAGAAAATCAAAGACGAAAAAACAACAATTAAAAACAAGTGACATTCAAAAAACAAAAAAGCATCGATAACTTCCACAAGCTTCACCGCCATCAACACCGCATTCGGAAAATCTACACTTAACCAGAGAGCCAGCCCTCCCATTTACCCTTACACTCGCTGTTTGTCCTGCGGCTATGCAACTACACTTTGAAACAAGAAAAAAAGTCCAAAATCTACAAGTAAATCAAACTGGTAGAGTTCATGTAAAACAGGTTATTCGTAAAATATGATCTAAGACATTAAATACCATTGCTGTCGTTAGCTTCTTTGCATTGATTGCTACCTAAACAGAAGAATTTGAACAAAAACAAGTGACAATCAAAAAGAAAAAGCAACAATCAAAAACAAAAAAGCATCGATAACTTCCACAAGCTTCGCCGCGCGTCATCAACACCGCATTCGGAAAATCTACACTTAACCAGAGAGCCAGCCCTCCCATTTATCCTTACACTCGCTGTCCTGCGGCGGCGGGGGGCGCGGCGAGCGGAGCGGTTTGCGACTGGCGATACGTTTTTGTGTCGTTTGGGTGTCATGGTACTTTTTGGGACAGTTTTTGGTGCTTTGGTGGAGTATTATGGTGATTCAGCATACTTCAGATAGGTACTTAGATGATAGAGGCAGTTTCAGTATCTCTTATGCTTGGTAAAAATTAGTAAATCGCAAACAAAAAAAAAAGAAAAACACAGCAAAAACGATGATGTCTTGTTATTGTCATTACTTTTTTAAATTGAAATAAAAAAGTTAATTTTTTTTTCTTTTTACTTACTAATACATGAAATTAATACCAATTTAATGTATTTTATTTAAATCACGTGATACTGGTTAAACATAAAACTACTTACCTCAAAAACAATCACTTAAACCGACCAAAATAAAAGTAACCAAGACAATCCACACATCTAACATCCAAAAACAAAAACCCCCAGTAATTACAGCACACGTAGGCGGGGGCCCCCACCCAACCCCCCAAGGGGTAAGGGGGCGTTCCGGCCCATCAGTCTGGCCACGGCAATTCAGATGATGAATTAATCCAACAAATGTGACGCTATCACTTAGCCCTAATGTAGGGTATAACGTTACCCCGAATTTCGGGTACACTTTCAAATTCGGGGACTTTAATGCGGACCTTTGTTTTGGAGATTACGCGTTTTTGCGGTTGGAATTTTCCATTCTTTTGGTTTAAAGTTATAATCTTATTAGTGACGGGTATATTTTTTACTTTATGGCAGTCTACTACTCCTACAAATTAATTATTTTCTAGGAAAAACGCAAGTTCATCGCCATCAACCAAAAGAAGAAGAGTATTTTCTAGTTCTAGTTTGCCAGAAATTACAACAGGGCGTGAGAGACTAATTAATTGATATTCTATCGCACAGTCTGTTGTTGATGGTCTGATGACACATTATGTCCTTTTACCTTCATGGAATGCTGACAGTCGGTTAATCGTTGATTCCAAAATTTACAAATAAAAATCGAGTTCTTGCTTACTATGTAAGAAATTTCTAAATGTATTTAAAAAGTAGGTATAGAGCTATCGAAATAAGGCTGATCACCTGGTATGTTATGTGTTTTATTTGCTTACAATGAAAATTCAAAATTAGTTATAAAGTGAGGATAATAATGAACGACAGTAAACTGACGTAAGACTGATTGTAATGCTATCAATATTGAATATCTTCTGTAAAACAAGTAAGTATTTAATTAAGAAATACATTTTTATTATGTTTCAAAAGATTTTTATATATTCTCCAAAAAATGTCCCCAAACAATACATTTCTCAACCGCCATCAACTAAAACTCGTTACAAACGCTCCAGAAAGGTGTTGTTTTAATTACATTATCAGGCCGGCACACGCGTGGGACCCTCCTCACGGAAGACATCCAAATAATGGCCCCAGAAAAGTGGGGCGCGGGTACAATAGGCCCCGCAAGTTTTGATTGCGATTCTCCTGTCGCGGTTGAAGGGTTCGATGAATTGTCGAGATGTCTTGCTTCTTACGAAGTTCTAATGTACAGGCGACCGCACATCTGGATATACAAATTTGTTGCAAAATAACACTTAATATGACTACATAGATGTCATCTTGTTTACCTTCATGTGCCTAGTTTACTTGTCCTTAGTTTTGGATATCTAAATAACAGGGAGGGGTCAGATAGGGCAGTCGAGCGAAAATGTTATTACTTTTGGAAGAGGCACTACGTTTCTTTATGAGGTGGGACTCATGATAATAATGAAGCTACAAACCTGTCTAGTGGGTTAAAATAATATCATACTACTATTTCTCTATTTAAAAACTTTATAAGGAATCTCTCATTTTATGTCGGTTATTATGAAAATTAATTATTCTTATTAAGTTATTATCATTGAAAGGTCTGTAGAAAACCTAAATTCATGTGGCTGTAGCCATACAATGAGTTGTGCTCTATCTAGCTTAGACTTTTAGGTGATAGTTTACTGAAAACAACTTAAAATCCAAACGTAAGTACCCACAATTCCATATTTCTCTACATATCTGTGACGTTTATTACTTCAGTTAAAAATGGGTAAGACAAATTTCCTAACCCACACGAGAATTTTAATATCACCGCTCGTTATTGTCACGAAGATAGTACTTGCCAAAATTAAGTCGGGCGCAATCTAACCCCACACGGCCGGGGGACAAAACTTTCCCAACGCACACCACCGCGACAAAAGTTCGCCCGGGGCACGTTGACCAATAGCATGCATTTAACCCTTCAAGGATTAGAGAGCATTGTTTCAAATCTCCCAGTTTCGCTTTAACGTTCGAATTTAGAACGCCGCCATTTTGTTCATTTAAAATGGACGGTGTAACAATGGTCACTATTGTTTCTGGAGAACGCTAGACCGACCGGCTCTGCAGTGCAGTGACTGAACGAACGTTCCATTGTTTTACGTTTTCTAAATTTGAATTTTTTATGCCGTGGACGCCAGCTGGATTCGTGTTGTGGACTGGATAACTAGATAGGAATATCTGATCGGATTGTGGGAATAGAACAGTTGTGCTTTTTGCTTTACTTTTAGTGTTTCTTTCATATAGCAATAGCAATTCAATCTGGGATAGCGATAGAGTGTATTTCATGGCATGTTGTGTGCTGAATTAATCGATAAAAGTCCATCTCCCTATTTTTATTTTTATTAAATTCATCTTTACTTTTTTCACTTTTGTAATACATAAACTACGTAAGGACAATTTAACTTTGTATCAATCGCGATTGAAAAATATATCATACCTATTTAATTAATTAATTAGTCTTTATCATCTTTTGCCTAGATGTGCAATAACCCACATTTGTTTTTGTTGAAAAATAATGAAATTATTGCCTTTTCTAGTAAAGAAACCACGTCATATTTTATTGTGTCGAAAGTAATACCGCTAGAATCCAAAAAATATAATTTTCCCTTTCCATATAAGAAATATTAACCGTTTAATTCTATCTTCCTATCCTGCTTAATATCTATTGACATATTCCCAAACGGCGTAAATTAATCAAAATGGATAGTATTTATTTATTGAGCTTTAAATAACTTGTTTACCAATTTTACAACATTAAAAACATTTACTGCATTCGGTTCAAGCTTAAACTCTCCCTTCAACCCGAATTAAATCAAAACCAGAATTTCTAGTTCCCATTGTCGCTTTTAAAAACGTACAGGGGTCAGTGGAACTAGATCAGTCCTTTGTACGGCCGAACCGGCGGTGGGTTCACAAAAAAATATTGCCCGATTTGAGGTAATATTGTCTAATATTCGGTAATAAAGTTTTGTCAACAGGAGGCGCGAGCCCCGCGAGCTCCGGAGGGTTATTTGACAAATTATTACTACCCAAAATAATGGATCTGTTGATGTTTGGACCATCGATCATTTTAGTGTTAATGTAAACCAAGAACGGTGTTTAAAAGTTGAGTGAGTGTGGTTGAGGCGGACGATCGTACACGTGTCGGGAAAAGCGTTTACTTGTAAAAACATGAGGATATGAAGACTTATTTGTTTTTGTTTTGAAATATCCATGAAATCATTTGAAATAAGTAATTTTGTACTCATTTAACATTAGTTACAAAACATAGTATTTGATCAAAATTAAAACTTAAAATACCTAAAAAATAGCAAAAATAAAAGGAGAGTTGGGGCAGAAACTGAATTTATAGCCTTATATTTTTCAAAAAAAATAATACAAAATAGGCTGTAAATAATATCACTTACAGATTTTGTGATTTGCATATACTTACGGATAGTAATTCATTTAATTACAGGCTATCTTGACAGTCAATAAAGTAGCAAATGACAACTGAAGCCAACAAATGAGTGGATGGTGATCGGGTGGTCTCAGGTGGGCTCGGTGAGGCGTCCTCGATCCTCAAAGGGCCAATCGGCTCTAACGAACCTAGTGCTGATCGCATTTGACTCACTCGCTAAGAGGAACACCAAGAGGTGTAAGCAGATGGTAATGTGAATCATGTATAGTGTTTTAGTGGAGTTGGATATATTTTTAAGATTAAATCAAAATAATCTCCAAAAGACATATAAATTACCCACCTCAAATTAGTAGAGCGTAACCACCTGGCTTCAATTTGTTGTAAAATTAAATTTTTAGTTGCCATGAGGCTGAATGAGATGTTTTTTTATGGAATTTGACAGATTTTTTACGTTTGTCAAATTTAAAGTAAGATGAAGTGAATAACCCTAAGCTCAAACTAGTGATTAATTAACTGAGTAATTAACTGGGTAATAAAATCTAAATTCTATTTAGTCCGTCGGACATAAAATATAATAATAAAATGTTGGACACATATTTTTATTTTTTTTCATAATCGAATAATTTATAGTTAAATTTGAGTTTAAATGTCGCGTGACATCACTTTTAAGTAAAAAATCTACTCAAGCGTGACGTAACACACCATTTAAACTCGATATAGCACTGTTATTATTTAATTATGAAAGAAAATAAAACATAAATGAGTCTAATATTTTCTAATATCTGTCTGACGGACAAATAATTGAAATTTTGTCATCTAGCCTATTGTCATCTTTTTAAAACTATTAATTACTAGCTGTGCCCAGCGGTGTTACCCGTGGTCAAATGTAGCCTATATGTTAATCCAGGGTGTCAGCTAACTTCATACAAAATTTTATTAAAATCGTTCCAGCTGTTTAGACGTGAAGAAGTAACAAACATACACATTCACACAATCACAAACTTTCGCCTTTATAATATTAGTGTGATTTTTTTCTGGTGTCCTGTACTACGTATAAGCTACCAGTGCATTCTCCAATGCTTTATCTCCTGGCTCATAATAAATCTAGAGTTCCGTCGGCCAATAGTCTAGGCCGGTCGTTTATATGCTAATGCTAATTCCTGTGCACTAGTGTGTCCTACTTGCCAGTATCGGACAATCTTCTAAGCTCTGATAACGAGGAACATTTGCATCATGTTGTAACATCCAATATGGTTACAAGTTTTAACATGTGAAAACAGTGTAAAACTGTTTGATACGTCATGACTGTGTTTAATGTAAAACTTGACAATGAAAAGTCGAAAATAATTTACAAATACAATAACACACCCGTATTAACAAACGATACTTGCTTCAGTGAAGCAGCAAATAGAACGCACAGCGTTGATAGAGCTCTGTGATTGGTTCGTGTGTCACCCTTTTGTATGTTTATATCGATGTTTTATTATAATATTCATACATTTTTTTGTAAATCATTTGTCTTCAAATCGACATAAAAAATTTGCTCAAGAAAGACGAAATTTTGGAAGTCATAAAGTCATGATGACTGATGATACCGACAATGAGGATGGTTTCCTCCTGGATAAAAGGGCGTCTACTGCTGGACAGAGGCCTCCCCTAAGGACTTCCACAACGATCGTTTCTTTGCTACTCGTAATACATGAATGTATACGAGAAGCACAGGAACATGAGGTTTGCTACACTGCGTCTTCCCATCCGTGGGCACTACTTGAGAAATTTGCTGCCCTCACTTCTGCGAGCTAAGTGCCCTACCCACTGCCTCGAAAGTTTGACAATTCTGCGGGCTATGTCTGTTACTTTGGCTCTCCTGCGTATCTCCTCATCAGACTTTGGGTGACTTTGAGCCTTCTCATGAGGCCCATAGTGAAGGAACACGTCTCCGTTCCGTACGCCATCACCGCCAACACACATTGGTCAAAGACTTTCTATCAAAGGTCTTGAGACACTGCGGTATTCTTGATAAGAAGATGTCGCGAAGCTTCACGGATGTTGTCCCCCCGAGTAAGATTCAACGATTGTAGTCACGGCTGAGACCTTGGAAGACCTAGAATCAATGCTCAATGGCCTCAGTAGAGGCTCTCAATAAATGGAATTCAAAATAAATAAGACAAGACGAAAAAATTATGTCAAATATCCGTGTTACAGCACTCCTTTGAAGGTTGGAGACTCTAGACTCAAAGTTGTTCTTGGAACAAACAGTCAAGTTAGGTAGGTCTAACTTCAAGAAAGAGGTCTATGATGAGATGAGAATCAAACATAAATAAAAATACGTAAAATAAGACGCTATCTATTTTAAATTTCTTATTATAAATATAAATATTATGCTTATTGATTAAATTTCATTTGTATTTTTAGTGTGATTTGTATTTATTTTGCAACAAAAGCGTAAAATAATTTATTTCCAATATATGAGGCAAAGTATACCTTAACGCATGTAGGGACATATGTGTCCCCGACTGAAAAACACTGAAATACATAGCACTTATATTTTCTGTACTACTTTTATGTTAAATTAGACTAAAATAAATAGATATAACTAAAGAAAAAATAATTTTATGGTTTGGATTAGTTATAAGCGTGTAAGGGTTAAAACAACTGGATTACCATAAATTAAAGTATAAATTTCAAATTACATAACACTAACGATTGCAAAGAAACGTGTACTTTTAACTTTTAAACTAAGTCCCCGTAACAGAATCCTAAGCAGTGCTCGGAAAAACAAGTTAAAAACGCCTGCATAGTTATTGAGAGTCAAAAAGCAGGGCCAATAACAAGGAAGCACTGCAACAGTGTAAATTACCAATTAGGGGATGCATTCAAAGTAAAAAACTTACCTAAACGTACAAAATTTGTCTAGGTTCCGTATATTATTTTCTTTCCCTTGGTAAGATTTTATGTCATAGGCTGAGTTGCACCACCTAGCTTTAACCGTCCTTATAACGATAACCGGTGTTTTTTATTATTATTTTTTTTTTATTATTATTATTGTATGGAGTTTGAGTGCAACCCAGCAACAGAGTTCCAAAGTAAATAGATATTCTTGAAAATACAATAAAATTATGTAGATAAATTTTGTAAAATCTTGTGATTCTGAGGACTGGATTTTCATCATCATCATTTATACTAATCCGACGGATTAGCAAGCTGAAGTGGCAATGAGCAGGGCACATAATACGCAGAACTGACGGCCGATGGGGCAGCAAGGTTCTGGAATAGAGACCGCGTACTGGAAAACGCAGCGTGTGACGTCCACCCACAAGGTGGACCGATGACATCATAAAGGTAGCAGGGTAGCACTGGACGCAGGCCGCTACCAATCGATCAACATGGAAAGCATATGGAAGCCTATGCTTTCGATCTACCTATCTATGGAGCAGTGGACGTCCTATGGCTGAAATAATGATAATGATACTAATGACTAGCTTGTAAAGTCTGGAAACTGACTTAGGTTTAATCCATAGGACAGAAAAAGCCTGGAAACGATTTTACAGATCATTAAAGTAAACCTAACTGATTAATGGTAAAAAAAATGTTTTTTTTTAATTATATCATTTTAACAAGGTACTTTTGCATCGACAAAAGCTTAATTTTGTCATTTAATTTGCAGTCACCCGCCATCAAATGACCTAACAATTAGATGTCTGGCTAAAGATTACAGTTTATAGTGGCAAAAAAAACTAGCTAAGCAACCCTAAAACCGTTGCAGTGTCGGTTTTGTACACGTTAATTAGTACTAGCATTGCGGGAGTTGGCGCGAATTGCCACTCCCCGATTGTCGGGTTTTGCCACTTTCCCCCGATTGTGGGCTTTTGCCACTTAGTTTGCCACTTGAAGTGACGATCAGGTGATGCGTCGATGCTAATTAGTGCCATAAGCACGGCAGACCGTGTGCGTAGTGGTTGAAAGACACGGTTAGCGCGTGCGGTGGTAATGTATGAAGTATCTTCTCTATTTCATTGTTAAGCGTCAGATACGCGTGTCATATAGGGATGATGTAGGAGCGTTCTTTTGTATAAGCATAGGTTATCTAATTGTATGCCTTTTTCCAAGCCATTTTCAGTTTCAAATTAAAAAAAAATACAACACACGATAACAATAAGTAGGTACCTAAATTTAAAGTTTTTAAGCTATTTTACAAGAGAAGGTGAAAAAAGTTTCACCAAAAAAAGTGTCGACCTATAGTTGGGTTGGGCTGATAATTATTAAGAACACGTTTGAAAGTGCGCACATTATACTGATTTGGTATCGGCCGATTCTTCATACTTATTAGAATCGGGGCCAACTATCGGCCAACTAAAAGTCTATTTTTTTAGTTTGCGGAGTGTCTAATGTAGAGATTTTTATACAAATTCAAAAGTTATTATAGCTCTTATTCGCCCTTTTTATCTATCGGGTTTTATAGATAAGCCCTGTATTTACTTGACCTTATAACATAAAATACACATTTAAAATAATCAAAACGCTAAAGCTCTCGAACACTCTACCAACATGACATGTCACAATATGGAAATATAAATGTACGAGTGAAACAAATAAAAATCGTCAAAGATGAACGCTCTCTGAACGGCGCTCTCCGATAAAACCACCTATGGCTTTAAGAAGCGAACAGCACTTAAGGGGGACGGGACTATGCAAGAAAGAGTAAGTAGGTAATAAGAACCTACAAGGTTTTTTGCCTGAAATAATTACATTAGAGCTCGATGATTTAGGATTTGGGTAATTGCCCCTACACACACTTTTGTACATTTCATTGGATACGCTTGGAGTATGGCCCAGCAGAACTCAATTTCTGTATAACTGTGTGTGGCCTTACGGTGTCAAGCATTCATTCATAAAATAATTCTAGTTTTTAGTATGGCGAACATTCGCAATTGAGGCCACTTACCGGCAAGTGGTATGTCCACCTACTAAGTGAACAGAAGACCTCATAAAGTTTTCAGGAAAGCGCTGGATGCAGGCAGCTACCAATCGGCTAATCTGGAAATCATTGAAGGAGGCCTATTTTCAGCAGTCGACGGCCTGTAGCTGAAGTGAAGATGATGATGGAACACTTGCCGATGGTAAAATTTTCCTATGATATTGCTTACCCTTTAAACTTCCTTTACACCAAGAATCTTAGAAAAAAAGTAAACTCATCAAATAAAGTAGCATGATTACTTATGTGAATAAATAATAAAAACATTGCTCGCAGAAAAAACTTGATCTTTTTTATTAGAAAACAGAAATAAATTCGCTACTGCATAAAGCCGTCCAAAGCTGAAGCCAGCGGCGGCCGTCATTAAAAGGCTTTTAATTCTTGATGCTTTCCTATTCACATGCCCGATACACGCTCTGAAACAAAATATAAAATTGTTTGCAATTTCGCAGTGGATGGTTGTATTCGTGCTTGGACCATTAACATCATTGATTTTAGTGTAACGGTGAAGTTGTAGGGTTTTGAACTAGATTTGTAATAAATTGTGTAAATTACGTGCCCTATTGGACCGAGGTATTGCTCGGCTTAGGTATCTATCTACTTTTTGGTCAATGACTGATCATTTGGCAAATGTCTATTTGTAACAGAATAAATGTTTAGTTCGTTTCAGCCGAAAGACGTCCACTGCTGGACAAATGCCTACCCCAAGGATGTTTACATAAGGTATATTAATTAGGCAGTAGCTATAGCTGAATTTTGATACGCAATTTTCATATTTATCAAATCTTATATTTTTACTTTTTAATTTGTTTTTGAGCACATAATAGTTTCCTATAAAATAATAAATAAAACAATATAATACTGAGTTTCTTATTGCATTTATATTGAATATCATGGAAATGTAATAATTAAAGATTGCAATAAGGTTCATTTTCCATTCTTTGTCGTCGCAACTTGCATCATCCCTTTGAAAGCTCCACGCAAAAGGTCTTTTGTCACACCAATGTACAGTCTGCTACAAAAATATGCAACACTTCAGTGGTGATCAGAGGTGGAATTGTGTAAAGCAATCGTTATCATTTGACAGTTCATAACGTACGATAAAGTCAGTTAAACAAAGCGTTTGACAGAATAATCGTACGTTATGAACTGTCAAATAATTATGATTGCTTTACACAATTCCACCTCAGATTGTGTTGCATATTAAAATTTTTCCGAAGCCCGGTTCCGGCTCGAGCGTGTTCATTCTCTACTCAAATACATTCACCTATGAATTTTAAATATTAAATTGATAGGTGAATGAACCTCAGTCATATTTTACTAGCAAAATAAATAAAGCTTTTAATCGTCTTTTTCAGCGAAAAAATTATATTCGTTTTTAATTTAAATATTTTTAGATATGTTTTTGTGTGTTATATTGTATAATATAAATATTGTAGCCTTCATAGACTGAAGAGAAGACTTAAAATATAAATATTCAGACATTTGTGGAACGTAATGAAAGTGCAGATTTATTCACCCAATTATTTATCACCGAGTCACGTTCAAATATTTGACGCATGCCAAGCATACCAGCATATTTTATTTAAACGTGTGCCTGAAAAAAGTTCTTTTTTTTATTTCGTATTTGTTTTTTTTCGTGTCTGACTGTAGACACAGCCTCTCAGCTTTCACGTATCAGTCACAATATCTCTCCGCTTCATTTCCTCCATGTTTCAGCTACAATACGTTTGCTCGTATGGCTTATTAGACCATAATAAGACCCGTAAATGAACATAATGAGGCCAATGACTATTGTAAGGAGAATGCAGTTTTCTTGAAAAAGACATGGAACTGACACTGCAAAGGGAAAAAAGTAAAGTTGGTAGAGAATGATGCATAATTAAATGTTTGCGTCGTTATACTCACTGTTTATTTGATGATAAAAGTGTGCAAATAACTATAACTTTGTTTGTTAAGATATTGAAATTATTATTAACAATAAGGATAGCTTTAAAGTAAAGATCTATCTATGCGCTGGGCCGACCAAGTGAAATCGGCAGTGGGAGACGGCGTATGTGACTGCACCAGACAGTCTGCCAACAGAGAGATGGAGGGAGATCATGCGGAGACCTGTATCCGCCTCTACAACCGATGTGAACACCCCTATTCCACTGTAATCCATTGGTCAAATCCATTAATGGATTAGATTCCTCTTCTGGGTACACTTTAGTCCATCGATGGACTTGTTTCCGCATCAGAGTATACCCCAATCCATCAATGGATTTGATTCCGCTTTTAAGTACACCCTAATCCAAAAAAATTTACACAACTGTTTAAAGTAGGAGTAGAATACCAACATCTTTTATCCATCCATTGGATTATACATTTTAATTCGTGATTTATTTTATAGAAATATAAATAATATACTCGTCGATATAGAAAATACGAACTCATTTATTTTTAAAAGGAAAAGCCCAGGTATTTTAATTATTTAAAAATCAAAATTAAAATCATGACTTAGTTAATCACGTTGGCCTAAGTAGGCGCGCGGTCTTAATCCATTTATAGCACGGACAGCTCTTTTCTGTAATATAATAAATTGGCCAAGTGTGTGTCGACGTGCCACGCGCAGTGTAGGGTTCCGTAGTTGTCCGTCGTTACCACAATATATTTCAGAAGCAAGCAATTACTTCATCGAAAGACACTTTTCATATTTTTTTCTGAGGAATTTTTACTGGTTAAGAAATTGTATAATACATGAGTCAAATGACTATTTCTCTTAAATTAAGTGATCAACCGCTATAGTTTTCCTAGAAAGTTCATGAAAAGCCAACAGTTTAGTTTTTAGAGGGGGGACGCCCTACTCGAGCAAAAATTGACACTTTAAAGTTTAATAATTTGCAAACAGATCCCTAAATCGAAATATAGTCTTAGAAACCCCTAAGCCATTTTAAAAGGCCTATCCAACGATACCATCCACACGATGGGGTAGAAGATGAAAAAAATTCATCCCCACTTTACATGTAGGGCCTACCACCTAAAAAAATTTTTTTTCTCAAAATTTTATTCTACCGTTCTGTCGGCGTGATTAATAAACATACCTTCACAATTACAGCTCTCTAGTGCCAGTAGTTTCTAAGCAAAACCTAGGACAGACAGACATATCGATACTATAAGGGTTCCTTGTCAGGACTACGGAACCCTAAAAAGCTATTTCAAATTACAACCCTCTCACAACAAATAAAAAAACTTAAAGCCTTTAGACGACAAAAATAATTTACCCTTTATTATTGAAATTCTTAGTTATTTCATTTTAACTGTTCCAGAAAATGGCCCACTATTATGTACCTGGGCTTTTTCCTTTAAAAATAAATGAGTTCGTATTTTCTATATCTATAATATTATTTATATTTCAATAAAATAAATCACGAATTAAAATGTAGGTATAATCCAATGGATGGATAAAAGATGTTAGTACATATTCTACTCCTACTTTAAACAGTTGTGTAAAATTTCTTGGATTAGGGTGTACTTAAAAGCGGAATCAAATCCATTGATGGATTGGGGTATACTCTGATGCGGAAACAAGTCCATCGATGGACTAAAGTGTACCCAGAAGAGGAATCTAATCCATTAATGGATTTGACCAATGGATTACAGTGGAATAGGGGTTGTGAACCCAACGCCTCGTGACCACGACCGCTCTGCCAAGAGCGAAACAAAGAAGACGAACGAACGAGTAAGAAGAAGAAAGTAAAGGTACCATAAGAAGAAAAAAAACACTCAAGTAGGGCGATAAACAATACATAGCTGTGTGAAATTGTCCAAAGATTGTCCAAAGATGTGGAGTTTTTAATCAAAGCTGTAATCATATAACTGGCGCATAAATAAATGCAAATATAATAAAAAATCTAAACTATAAAAAAAACAATTAAATACTTTTCAAGCGCTAAAGACTTGCAGAAGGTCCACTTTTGTCGCTAAGTAACTAATTTAAGAATAATATTATACTTGACAAAATTAAGCAGGGCGATAACAGAGTAAATACAAATTACTTTGGCGATAAACAATACATGGCTTTGATGTTGAGTTTTTAATCAAAGGTGTAATCTTAAAACTAGCTCATAAATAAATGCAAATATGTATAATAAAAAATCTTTACTATGAAAAACCAATTAAATACCTTACAAGCGCTATTGAAAAACAGTATTTATCAAAAAATAGTCCTCCAAACCAACATTACATAATTATCCCTTGAAGATCGCGTTACCGCGAACAATAAAACGCACACGAACATCACTATTTACGTCTCCACGTTATAATTTATCACCACGTTACTCCATCATTAAACGCACAAAGACGCCATCAGAACCAGGCTGAAGCCTTTACCAAACTATGAAAACCTAATGACCATGCGTCACGCCGTAAAATACCTAACAAAACAATGGGAGTTTGCGACAGAAATTAATATATCATTATGTCACAGCCATGTATCGCCAGCCCTGTATATCACCATCTCTCTTACTCTCATACAAAAGATCGTGCTGTCTCTGTCGCAGCTAGGGGTGGCAAAGTTCGGGAGTGCGAATCTGTCGTGATTTGGATTTGTTAATCTTGTGAACTATGAAAGTTAAAATTCTAATGTGAACAACGCCGCAGGGCCGCATTTGTTTCATTAGGATTTGCGTGCAAAGTTCCCGTATTAGTTTTCTGGGGTTTTGGGAATAGATAATTTGGAATGACTTGAAGTTTGTTTGATGGCGGCGTTAAAATTAGAGGCTTTTGGTGTCATTTCAAAGTCAAATAAGTCGTAATATCAAATGCAATAATTATAATTATTGCATTTGATATTACGACTTATTATTATACGTCATTATTAATTGATTAATTATAACTTAACTCGTCAGTGCTGGGTATAAACTACCAAATTACTACCAAAATAATTTTTGACAGTTCGAAGGACACCTATCAACCTGATATTCCTCAATTACATTTTATGCTCCGCTTCAAAATGCAAGGCATTATGAAAATAACACACGCAGTAGAAAAATGGAAGAACGGTTTTGTACGGCGTCAAACTATATGCTAAGGTGTACCTTATAAGTACCTACTTTTTTGTAGCATTTCATGTTAAGTACCTATTAGTACCTAAATCGTAGTAACTAGTTTTAAAAATCCAAACAAATCAAGTAAATTCTATCGTCATCTAACTCAATTACTTCGTAAGAATATACCCCCATGACGGCCATGACAGGCAGTTTCGGCGAGTGCCCACCATGTGTTAATGTAGCGATTAGAAACGCTAATTATGCCAGGGAGGGGTTAATATATTATACAATCGATATGCAAGATCAGCGGTTAAGCAAGAGGCTCTTTTGAGACAAAAAATCATGTGACCTAAGTAAATAGGTAAATTTATATCTTACTAAAAAAAAGGTAAATAAATCAATATACAGGGTGTCCCGTAATGTAACGTCAAGCCGAAACTGGGTGTTGAGGCAAGTTATGCTGGTTATCAGAAAAATGTAAAAAAAAATCATTTTGTCAAAATAATAGGCATTTAAAAAAAAAACAAAAAAATCTACTCCCGGTGACGGTCTTTTTACTCGTGTTGCCACAAATCTTCACTTTTTCCAATTTTTTTTTTTGTTATGTAACCCTGAATAATGCTTCTCTAAATTGTTATCAAAATTACAAAACCAGCTGCTCCAGCTTGGATGAAAAAAATACATTAGTCCCAAAAAAATTTTCAAAATAAAAATTTTGCCTAGTTTAAACTGACTGTACTGAAAAAAAATTGTACTACGCGAGTGTGGCAAGTGACGTCATAATTTGGCGCATTTAGTAAGGATTCCAAAATGGTATAACACTTTTAAATTCTTGCTGTAATTCTCGTCAATTTTTGGTTTTTTGGAAATAATCCCGTTTTTAACTTTATGTACTTTGGTTAAAAATTATTATTCTAATGTGCCCAAAATTCAAGTTTCTGGCTTAAGTGAGGTGAAGAAGCCATTTTAAAAGGTATGAGCGGGACGGAGAGGGCCATTTTACCAAGCAGGGATGTTATGGATATCCGTAACCGTAACCGAAACTATCGGATATCCGAAATAAAAAAATATCCATAACCGTAACCGAAACTGATTCAAAAGTTACGGATAGTTTCGGATAAAGGCGGAGTCTCAAGGGTACAATTCCAAACTGCAAAACTCTATGAAATCTGCAGTATACACGCCGCAGCTGCAATGCCGCGCTGCCGATTTCATAGAGTTTTGCAGTTTGCGGTTGCGGCACGTCTTGGAATTGTTCCTTAAATCTTAATATTTGTTACCAACTTGTCTGGCATTCCCTGGCACCATCTAATATGCCAGACTGTTTTACCTTTATCTTACATAGGTGTCGTCTTAGTTGGTACATAAAGTAGCTATGTGGGTCACGCAGCATCTTGCTATTTGAATTATACCTACATTTTTGAAATTCTAATAATTCCGTAACCGAAATTATCCGAAACTTTCGGATAATCTGAAATGATTTCATATCCGTGACCGTAACCGAAACTGGTATAATATTATTCTAATATCCGTAACCGCATCCATAACCGAAACTTCATATAGGGGAGAGTTCGGTATATTGTACCGCCGGGTAAATTGTACCACCCTCATATTTCGTAAAGTATTTATTGAATGTCTGTAATTGCAACACTCAGCGATACACAACTAAAATCAATTAATATCGGCCATGTGGTTTTTGTCGTGACAACAAACACGTGTGTTTTATTTTGAAAAGTATTTTTTCATTGTTTTCAAGTAACTTTTGACAATACATGTTTAGTTTGTAATTTTGTTAAATTTAATCACAGGGTGTTTCTAATATATTATTTAGAAGCGTAAATTAGTGTGGATTACAATTATTTGAAACATTTTTCGGTATTTATAAGCTATATTTTTTACCGAATTTTTAAAAGCCCTATCACCTAGTCGGCTAAATTGTACCACATCAAGTTGTATGGAACTTTACCAAAGGATTTTGAAATTTTTTTTAGTAAATCATATTTTGAAGTTATAATAGCATAGTTATGTTTGAATAACAATAAATGAAAGCATAAGACTGGCAAAGTAGATTAGGTACAAGTGTGCGTTACGATAATTGGAATTACAAAACTTGAACTCAAAATCGTGATAACGTGTAAAACAATATGGATTGTCTATGTTATTAACTACTGTTCCTTTTCGTTTCCTAATTTGTTAAGAATGTATCGCATAATATTTTGCCATAGTTTTTTTATAGGCTTGAAATTTATTGAAATCCAATTTAGTAACTCTGTGGTACAAATTATCGAACCGGTTGGCTAAATTGGACCGAAGCTCTGAACTCGTACTTTTTTGATTTGTGCTAAATATACAACAATCATGTTAATTAATACTTATGAAATAGTAAGTTGAATAATGTATCTTTTATTATATACCATGGACATTAGCAAAAACAAAAGAAAACTATGTGTAAAATGGGATTGAAAAAAACTGGTCCAAATTAGCGGACTCTCCCTTAATTATTATCCCTGTTACCAAGTACAAGTGCAGGCAGAGCAGGTAGTAAAGGCGCGCGCGCACGGGTGACTTTTGTCACAGTATGTCAACTACTAATTTCTGTCATGATGACAAAAGTTTCTGTGACTGACTGTACGGTAGTCAGTCACAGAAACTTGAATTTTGGGCACATTAGAACAATAATTTTTATCCAAGGTAGATAATGTTAAAAACGGGATTATTTCCAAAAAACCAAAAATTGTCGACAATCACAGCAAGAATTTACCAAGTGTTATACCATTTTGGAATCCTTACTAAATGTCACTTGCCACACTCGCGTAGTACAATTTTTTTTCAGTACAGTCAGTTTAAACTAGGCAAAATTTTTATTTTGAAAAATTTTTTGGGAATAATGTATTTTTTTCATCCAAGCTGGAGCAGCTGGTTTTGTAATTTTGATAACAATTTAGAGAAGCATTATTCAGGGTTACATAAAAAAAAAAATTGGAAAAAGTGAAGATTTGTGGCAACACGAGTAAAAAGACTGTCACCGGGAGTAGATTTTTATGTTTTTTATAAATGCCTATTATTTTGACAAAATGCCACATAGATTTTTTTTTTCTGATAACCAGCATAACTTGCCTCAACACCCAGTTCCGGCTTGACGTTACATTACGGGACACCCTGTATACTTATAATATTATAAAGCTGAAGAGTTTGTTTGTTTATTTGTTTACTTGAACGCGCTACTCTCCGGAACTACTGGTTCGGTTTAAAAAATTCTTTCAGTGTTAGATAGCCCATTTATCGAGGAAAGCTATAGGCTATACAACATCACGCTACGATCAATAGGAGCAAAGCAACAATGAAAAATGTTGCGAAAACGGATTTTCACGCGTACGAAGTCGCGGGCACAGCTATTATGGATAAATGTTCCAGGACAAAATGTATCACATAATAATATTATGGGTACCCATAAAATTAAATGCGCACACACAAGCATATCTCTATCAAAGGCCCTCATTAACGATAGTCTACAAAATCTGTAATATCAGTTTCAGCATGTTATGTATGACGTAATACAATGTTCCATGTCTAATTAATTAATACTATTAACGAGAAGATATGATTTTTAAAAATTGTTAAATTGGAGCAACATTTTTAGGTTAAAACAAAAGTTTCGCTTGACACAATAATATTTTTACTGTTTTTTTTAATCTATAACTTTTTTAATTAAGTAATTCACGTGATGTTGCTAATAAAACATTGAGAAAGTCTCTCTCAAAAGAGTTAGTTGCAGTTCAGATCACCTTAACACTCTCAAAAAAAACATATAAACAAACTTTTTGAAACGCAGAAAACTTAAACAAAACGCACCAAGTCGTAATCGCAACGATTCTTCAGACCATAATCTGCTAATGTTTGACACAAAGCCGTCGCGAAAACGGGGGCAATGATAGAGCCGTCTGTGAGCTCCACATCTGAGGCTAATCTACACAAAGAGAGTGCGCTAATTAAAAACCGACTCGTCACAAAGTGTCGCCAGCGGAAAAGTAGAAACGCTACGGTGTGTGACGGCGCGCTTTTGTCGTAAAAGCAAGGTTTTCTTCTAGTTTGTCAATGACGTCAGCTAGTGCGTTTGTGGATTGATCTTTTGAAAGGACTTTAACTATCTCTGGTTGTTTGTTGTGTGTTTTAATTACGTAATTGAATAACTTAAGGCCTCAAAAATTAGAGGTGACAGTTAAAGTGTTTGTTTCCTTTTGGAAGTCCTTTTCAGGACAGTCATGGACGTCTCTATCAAATCTAAATTTGGGTATACAAAATAAGAGAAAAAGCCTAGTGATTTCCTTTAAGTTTCAGTAAAAATGTAACACTTTACCTCACGTGGACTTTTTAAGAGAATTTGAAGTGAATAGTAAGTACCTACATCGTTTATTACTTTTTACTTAGTGAAACAATGAAAAATGCAAAAACGCATGAAATTTTTCTCCTAAAATTTAATTTAAGTGATTTTATAACATTATTTTTTTATAACATTAATTTTAGACGGTAACAAAAATCTTGACTCTATTTTCATTTTCCACCAAACCTCTGCCCTTCCAATCACCCTGACGTTTTAAAACGAGCCCTTCACACATACCTTCGTTTGTACACCGCTTAATGACTTGGCTCGCGGACCTTAAAGGGTGACCAGCGCCGAAAATTTCGGAAGGGTTACCCTAAGTCGGGAATCCGATAATTATGCATTCAGAGACTATACCTACAAGTATTATCAGGCAAAATTGGACTGTAATCTGCGAGTTTAGAGATCGTTTTCGGGTGCTCCAGTAAAATACATTCGGTCCAATTTTATAGTAATAGCAAATAAGGTTCTGGAAGCGAACTTAGGGCAAGTTGTTGATGGATGACACTCAGAGGGCCCATTGCCCTTCCGATGTTTAAAGCGGGAAGAAACGTTGGGCCCAAAATGTTCAGTGTGGGTTCGCTACTTCTAATTAATACGGAAAGTTGGGACTCGAGAGATTTTGTTTTGAGTTATGTTTATAGGCACATAACTCTTCTTGTGATTGTTTATGTGTAAAGAGAAATAGTAGTACTAAAGCTAAGAAGAACTTACGAGTAGCTCCTTAAAATTCTATAGATATTTGGTTAAAAAATCAAATACTCCTTATTTGTTTTCACTTATTTTACTCATTAGGTAGGTTAATGTGCAGACATTCTGCAAAAAAAACCTGCGAAAAATTTTTACAGACTTCTTGTGCAATATTTAATATTAAGTAATTTTAAAAACTCTATTGGCTGAATTTCTTCCGCCACTTCTTCTCTGCACCAGTCCATATGTTTGTAAGCGCCCTGTAAAGGTTTGACGAATAAAATCTTTGACTTTGACTCTACAACTCGCAAACTTGTCTTTATTTTTTTTAAATTACCCACGAATTTTCTTATCATAACTGGGGTCGAATCAAACTACCCTACCTGCTACCAATCTAAACCTACCAATCCTTAAGTACCGTTTCAAGAGATCATCAAACAGACTAGCAATGCTAAGTGCAATACAGGGTGTGTTTATGCAAAATTAGTTTTCCAATACGTCGCCCCTCGGCAAGGGTACGGCTTATCTTTCTACTTGGCACGCCGTAAATTGGTCAAAATCTCATTGGCTCGACTTTGCCACGTACGTGTTAGTCGTAGTGTGACCATGGGGTAGGAAATTAGTTGTCCCCATGGTAGAAGAATTTACGATATAACTACTTGACCAAGAGTGAATCTCCAAAGTTAAAAAGAGCTTGGCGAATACGCATCAGAAAAAAAAATACGAACATCATCATACCTACAGGTAAAAAATTGAGGGCTTGACAAGAAAGCAGTCAGTCAGTAAAATTAGGCTCAGAGTGCAAATCCACTTAATGTAAATACATTAAATTATTATTCAGGTGTTCAATTCAATTCAATTCAAATGTTCCCTTTGTTAAATAGACCACCTGAATAATAATTTCGTTTATCAAACAATAACTTGGGATATCGTAAAGACATCATCACCTTCATAATGTGCTTTTTTAATCAAGATAGCTAATCAGGAAAATAATAATTACCTATAAAAATGCATAATAATTTAGCGATGAAACTTGACAAGCTTCAATGAATTGTAAAATGTACAAGTAGGTAAAAAGTTTTTTTCGTAACAAAACAAATTACACATGTTTTCAGCAGAGTTGCCCTGGCGTGGCAAGTAGTAATGTAATTATATATAAATAATGTAATGCAGGCCGCTACCAACCGTGCGATGTGGAAGTCATTGGGAGAGGCCTATGTTCAGCAGTGGACGTCCTGTGGCTGAAATGATGATGATGATGATGATGAAATAAATAATAAATAAATAAATATCCTTGGATAAGCGCGGGAAGAGCCTGGATGCGGGCAGCGCAGGACCGTGCATTGTAGAAAACCTTGGAGGAGGCCTTTGTCCAGCAATGAACGTCATTTGGCTGAAACGAACGTACGAAATATCCTTGGACATTTTACACTGCGTCCCAAACTAAGCAAAGCTTGTACTATGGGTACTAGACTAATTGTTTATAATGTCTCACAAAACATTTTCTCCGTTATGTACCTAACATGCCACTATTTTCAGGTCCCATTGTCACCCTACTCACGAGTGACTCTAGAGCGCCATCACCGGCCTCTGCTCAACGACTCGAAAGATATTATCAGGGCAACAATATGTTCTGTTATTGGCTTTAGTTGCAGCTACAAACCTTAATTTGAACCCTATACTCTAGCACATAAGACACACCCAGCTGCATAGAACAATCTTAGCTATGTATTTACAATACTATGTAGATTTATTACGTCTGACGTAGAGTGTACTCGAGATGTAGGGACGATAATGTGTATTGTAACAGGAATATGATTGTTGTTGAGATTTGCTATTGGCTGAAGTCAGAAACTATTGTTGATAGTGATATGAGGTCACCCTTACGTAAGTCAATATTCTATTTAATTATATTATTAAAATAATAAACAAAACAAATTCTTGCGCAATTGTAATAAAATAATTTATTCTGCCATTTCTTTTCGGTTGATATATTGTCCCGAACTGGTGATAGAAAAAGCTTTAACTTGGTTTTGTATAAGTGCCCTGAAATTCCTGAAAAGGACTTTAAAACTAATTAAGTTTTAATTTGAATAAACTAAAAAATGTAAATTATTATTTTATATAATTATGTCACATGGGTAAGGGTTGACAGAACATGATATTATTTGTACAGTGACGCCCCGTGAAGGCGTTGCAAAAACTTAAAAATAACAAACTAAGAAATGTGCTGTGTCCAAGAGGACATACCTAATTATGAAGTATGATATTCTCATTGTACAAAACGATAGTAAGTAAAGTATTACTTAGCATTTATGAAACAATATTTGTACCTGGATTAAGCAATTCTTTGTTTTGAGCTTCACTTAGCAAATAAATTATAATTATTTTTGCCAAGATACCAGAGTCAATTTAATAGCCTGATCATTTAACATCTATAGGGCTATTTCCCACGGAGACACCCTATTTTATGGATGATCCCGTTCAGTAGTATACGTCTTTTAATATTAACATTTACATGAACATCCCGTTTGCAGTGTCCCGCAAAAAACCGATCCGTTCCAATTCGAATTCTAAATATATTCACTTGTGTGTACACACGACAGTCCAGACAGAACCCTGCAAAACTGGACTGCATTGCCATAAGACTGATCCCTAATACGAATCAGCACGGTAAATACTTACAACTGGTACAAACCAATGACTCTTAACATTAAATTCCTTCACAAATACGTCACCAAATCCCAACACACTTAATATCAAAAAGCAGAAACTAAGACAAACCAAATACAAAGATAAGGTAACCCCACACAAAGTAATCTTTACAGAGCCCCAAAGTTCCCAACTCCAAAGTTGGAATAACTTTAGAAGACCAAGGGCTGTTTAGAAAGGACCCAACTTAGCCTGCCCTAAAATATTAATGTAGTTTCAGAGAATTCTATATGAGAGTATATGCCTTATTTGCTAATGGAATGAGGTTATATGTAATAAGTTTTATTAATAGTATCTTAGAAATATATTTATAGGTATTTTTATTGAATTACTTATTTTTTGGAACTTCTGAGATTCTCTGAGACTTAATTGAACCACCGAAAAGCCATAATGGCTTAAAGTGCTCACATGGAAACGTAGAATTTTATTTATTATAGCTTAAGCGAGAAACTAGAGCTAATATTTCCTATATTATCATAGTACTCTCACTATGAGTCGCTGGGAATCGAACCCTGAATATCTGAGAGTATCTTTAATCAATCAAGGGAAAAAGCTCATCTCCTTTTTACCTGTAATTTTTTTTTATATCATAATGAGAACGAACTCTTATTGAAAAAAAGCATCCTATACATGTACCTCTATAAGGTTAAATAAGGTACATACTCGTACAATCTTATATTTGAAACAAAAGAACACTAAAACGTACACACGCAATAAAATTATCTCGACATTTAAATCACACAGACTCTCACACACACCACGACAGTTGGAGCAAATTTTCAACATGGCACACCAAGTTAGGGGTGGACTACACTCGTGTCCTTCCTTTTGATTGCAATTAATTCGGAAACTGGGGGGGCGGGCGGTAGTGGGGTGGGAAAGGGTTGGTCCAGCCAATGCGCAGGGCCGAACTTCGGCGTAAGTTTTGCTAGTAGCGCCAGAGTTTGCCATTGTTTTAGTTCCGAGTTCGAAAAACAGTTCCATTTGAATGTCTGTTAGGTTAGGTTTTAGTTTTGGGTGTTAATGGAGATATTTTTCTACTCTACCTCTGTCTTTTATTTTTATTGCTTAGCATCGAGAAAGCTACGGAGCCTTATTTTATTAATGATCAATGAGTTCTAGAGTTCGCGTACTATTTTTTGTTCCATAAACTCTTTTCGATTTAGTGGATATTTTATTTATAACTTTTAGAAACTTTAATATTCTTTGGAAAAGAAGCTGATCAATTAGGGTTTTCGCGATTGAAAAATCCGCTAGATGGCAATACGTAGACGGGAGGTCCAAATGCTGCATGATTGGTTATTTTTGACATGACATTGACAGATATGTCACGTCTACGTATTGCCATCTGGCGGATTTTTCAATCGCGAAAACCCTCATCACCTAGACACGGCATACAAATCTACAGTATATGATGATGGTTTAAAGAACTCATTTGGCAAGAGCTTTGTATCTTTTTGGCTTACATAGATAGAGACTGTCATTGACTAAAATAATTACAATAAGGAAATAGAACCGTCAAATTACTCTGGTAAGTTGACATAAGTGACAAAGAATTTTTAAAATCAAGTGGCAGTCGGCGGACCAAATAAATCGTAGAGCTGATGGTCGTTGGGGCTTAAAAAACTCGACCAGGGGCCGGAAGACATAGTGTAAGCAGGCCCCCACTAGGTGGACCGACGACCTAGTGAAGATCGTGGGAATTACCTGTATGTAAGCAGCACAGGACCGGTTGTAATAGAATATTGTCTTAACCATGTCTTAACTTCTACTTACTCATACATGAACAGTCCAGTCCGCCCCTGCCGCTCAAACGGTAGCCGGCGCGCTCCGTGAAAAATACCCAGACGTTTTTATCTAGCGCTCATGACCTGTTAGAGCCGTTGGCTGACAATTAGCGGCTTACTTTATTTCAAAGACTGTTTACGTTTCGCAGCACAAAGGAATGTTTGATTAAAGAATTTCGAGTGCGTCTCTGGAGAGATGAAAAATAGTATGAAATCAATAAGTATGGGCAGATACTAGGTGATTGTACACTAAACAAGCATTATACGCACGAAGTACGGACTTACTAATGGTTAAATGAGTATCTTGTTCTCGATTACAATTACTAAACTAAAATAAAATATTTTTTCTAGTACCTAAAAGGACTAAAAATATACTGGCCAATATGGAAATCATACGGAAAGTGGAAGACTTACCTTCAACAGTGAAAAATATCATGATTCATGCTGATGAAACGGACTAAAATTTTATTATTATTTTATTTGAACCAGAGAATCAAATGGCTTGAATGTATTATTATTTTATCGGATGAATAACCTACTTTACTTACTTATACAGGACATTTTGGAAATCACGGGGGAAAGCTTATGCTCAGCAGTTGACGTCCACTGCTGACAATATTATGACAATATTATGAATAATTGAGATTCAATAACACAAATTAATTACTTAAAAGGCAGTGAAACTCGGCCCAATATCTCGTCTAAGAACTTGCTAATTGCTGGTCTAGCCCCCAATGTATGTGGATGCAGTAATTTCAAGTGACCTAGGAACTGATGATTTTCAAGAGCTTTCAAGTGTTTAGAGCTGTTTATAGTAGAAACTTGGGTTTTCTTAACGTATGTTTTAATTTTAAGGAACAAAGTGTAACCAAAACATTTAGTATTTCATAGAGGTAAGTCAAAAGTAGAATTATAATTTAAAACTAACAAGTCCTCATGCCAGGTTTTTTATGCATAACAAGACAGGTATTTGACCACAATCGCACCTGGTGTTAAGTGGGAGCAGTCTAGGATAGTACATTCTAGGTCTAGGTGTATATACGTTCAGAATCGAACTACCTAAAATACCAACTAAAATTGATTTTCAACCGACTTAAACTTCAGAATCCATTGATAATTTTTTCATAGCCTAACTAGCTGACAACCAAAGCTACTGCGCCTGCGTTCATTATGTCCTGAGACCAACTACCGCCAAGTTCGCCTTCATGTGCAGACAGACAGCTCGAATGCGCCCTGCACTCTCAAGCATAACATTCAGAATGGTTTTAATGGAAGAAAACACAACTTTATTGCTTTGAAACCCTTTTATGAAAAACCTCTGAAATTATTGATGAAACAGCTGTGAACTGATCGTTATATAAGTAATAGAAGACATTGAATTAAATTCTGTAAATCCTGTAATAAATAAAAAGCTGACAAAGGTGACTAATGCCCGTATTCACAAACATTACTATGAAGTCTCAAAGTGCGCGTGGACGCACAGGGTGACACACGAACCAATCACAGAGCTCTATTCAACGCTGTGCGTTCGATTTGCTGCTTCGCTTAAGCAAGCATCGTTTCTAAATACGGGCGTCAGTTATTTCTGTCACTTCATCTTAGCACCAGTCGATGTGTCATCCCAAAGTAGAGCAAGCTTTATTGGGGACGTGTAATATAACTAATACATAAAAATATTTAATTTTAATGATTCTGTCACAATTATAACATAGTTATTTCGTTTTAATTTTACTTATTTCAAAAAAGCAAAAAAAAATTTAAAAACTTTACCTCCTCCATTCTATTCTTATGATTCTGCTTCACCCTCAAATCAACAAATAAAAAAATGCCAATAACCCTTTTTAACTGAACAAATTTCAAATTCAAATAACAATAATGCGGCACCAGATAAAAATTCACCTGCAGAATATACAGCATCCCTTTGACCTGACCAGATCAAACCAGTTTGACCAATAATGGGCCAACATTTTGACCCATCACTTGACATTTGACACATCTTTATTCGTATTATAATAATACAGCATCCCTCAGGTCATGGATTGTTGGAGATGACCTTTGCACCTGATCATGTGACCGGTTTGGTCAGCCCATCTTATTTTAAATGGTAATGGAGTTTCTGTTAAAATGTTAGGGCGGAGTTTAGTTCTATGGATGGAATTTTATTACACTTTCAAGCACAAACTGCTGGACGGATTTTGATGAAAATTTGGAATGTCAACAATTACTTTGGTTCGAATATGCAACATAGAACAAGACCATTTTAAGTATCAGAAACAAAAAAAAGGAAAATTGGTTAGTTTAAAAAAAGCAGTTTCACTCAAAAGAGTTTGCGTTTCTTTTTAATATAATTTTGTGAAAAGGGGTGACCCCTCAATGTATTTTTGTGAATAAAGGTCAATTTATGTCCTTTTAAAGGATTTCTACTGTCCTTCTTTCACCGATAGGTGAAGAATTCATCCAGTGGTTTAGACCTGAAAAGGTAACAGACAGACTGTCAAACAAGCTTCATATATAGTACTATTATTCATATACTCGTATAGATGACCTTTTCATATAGTTTTCTTATCTGCAATCACCACGAGCCCCCAGTAAATTAATCCGCCGTATCTCGTAGACAGTTCTAAACTAACTTGCCGCGGGCAAGATGGCAGCTGGCTAAACAAACTTGCGTATATTCGTTACATTTATTGCTCGGATCGGTAGTTTGTGGGGTAATTAATACCCTGGACATGGACTAATGAGGTAAGAAATATTAGTTACTAGCTTTCCGACCGCGGCTTCACCCGCGTGGAATTTTGTCTATTACAGAAAAACATTAACGCGCGCGTCCCTGTTTCAAAAACCGGGAGAAAAACTATCTATGTCCTTTCCCGGGACTCAAACTATCTCTATGCCAAATTTCATCAAAATCGCTTCAGTGGTTTTGGCGTGAAAGCAAGACAGACCGACAGACAGACAGAGTTACTTTCGCATTTATAATATTTAGTATAGAAGTATAGTGGGACCAATGCATTTTTAAAATGCTTCGTTATTTTTTGCCTGATTTATGTGGGTTTTTAACGCACCTTTTATTTCTATAATACTTACGCCCGTATTCACAAACGATACTTGCATAAGTGAAGAAGCAAATCGAACGTTGAATAGAGCTCTGTAATTGGTTCGTGTGTCACCCTGTGTGTCCACGCGCACTGTGAGACCTCATTATTTTTCACAGTATTTTTTGTGAATACGAGCGTGAATGACTCAAAGCATTAAGTAGATCAATTTCAGAATTCAGAATAGTTTACTGTAAAAATGACTCCATAGCTTAGTCATCACAACAGTTCTTTCGTAAACGAATGGTTGTGGGTTCAACTGATTGTATTGTTTTTCATTATTAGAAAAAAATAACTAACTATCAATAATAATGTAAGTCAAGTTGATGTCATTAAATATCAAATAAGTAAACACATAAATAATGAATAACGTACATGCAGAATATTTAAAAATGCATTAATGCAGTCCCCACGAGGCGATCAATCACGACCCGAAACCACCCAGCTCTATTCCCTCCCAATAAAGTTTAGAATTAGCCGGTAAAATCTGCGATGGGGTTGACCGTACACACGTATACCCTAGACCCAAACCACAATGGGTAGGACAGAGCATGAATATGCGCTCTAACCCTTCAGGTCCACACGGCAATTATTCAAAGAGAATAGTTTAACAGAAAGGATTGTAAGGACTGCTATCTCCATCCCAAAAAGGATCAAGACTGTTCAAACTTAACAAAATAATCGATTCTATGTCTCAGTAAATAAAGCTGATAGTACGACGGCGCGGTCTTGATACTTGAGTGGGACTTCCAATGAGAGATAGGGGTACGAAATTTCCGTATATTTAGAATATTTATACATTTGTCCGGAGTGGCTTTGGAGGAGACCGATGCGGATGAAGCAGTAAGTACGCGATAGGTACAATGATTTAGTACGGTGCGGAGATTTCGGCGAAATTAGTCTGGTCCGCCATTTTGTTTGTGCGGTCGTTTGTCAAAAGTGGAGATTGCCTATTTGCGTGGGGACGTTTGTTTTGGTGTTGTACTTTGGGTGCATTTAATTAAGCTTAGTCTATTATTTATTAGCATACCTAAAGCTTGATTTTTATAATTTCAGTTGATATTATATATTATATACATTAATAGTGCCTTACTTTCTTAGGCCAATCGACTTAAATCCAAAAATAGCGTTTAAATAATTTCTTCGAAAGAAGCTAATTTGATTGGCCTATCTATTTTTATTGAGATTCACAATTTCGTCGAATTTCCCATTTTATTTTCTTCCCATTTTACTTACTTTCAACAATTATGTAAAAAATGAGACTTAACGAAGTAAATCCATACAAAAATCGAGAAAGGCTTAAAGGCATGCAGTCCTTTACTCAAAAAACTTATTAAATTCAATCTTAACGCTTCAAGTAACACTACAAGACCTAGTTGTATTTCACAGAACACAAATACTGTACAAGACAACATCCGAGACAATAAACCTACGCGTGCGTAGTCGTACAAACTTACATAATTACTGGGAATAATTATTCGTTTAATGTGTTACTGCCGCTTAAAACGAGTCGCGTAAAATATCAAGTGTAGACCCACATTCTGTGCATATCTTCTGCCGCAAGTGTGGAGAGGGACTTTTTCTTGGATATTTTTCATCAGTACCTACTCTTATTGACTGTCTACTCACAAGGTGGAAAGAATAAATGACCTCATAAAGGTAGCAGGAAGCCACTAGATGCAGGCCGCTGCAACTGGCGAATCTGAAAATCATGGGGAGGCCCATAGGCCTGAACATATTCAGCAGTGCACGTCCTGTGGCTGAAGTAATTTATTTCTGGAAATATATTAACTTTTTCGGTACATCAGGCTATATTATATTATTATTGTAAAATCACACCTACCAAGCATTATCACCACGGACCTATTGTAATCCGTGTTTGCTACATAATTACCTTATTGGTAGCTATTTTTTATGAAAGCCACCAGAGTAATTTTATAGTGATTGGATCAAAAACAGTGTAGATAATATATTGTATGTCAAATTTTTGCAGGTTCTCTCAACTATACCTCCTGGAACTTGTTTCCTTATAAGAAACTGAAGCCACCTCCTTACTAACTTAGCTTAGGGTTCCACTGAAATTGTGAAAATGGCAATGACCATGCGGAATAGTAAGCATCAAAATTCCATGAGCGGAACACTATTAGCATAGACCGGGAGGGGGGAGAAGGGGGTTTCCTAATGTTTTTCGCTATATAACCCGGCGGTATGTCGCAGCGGGTCTTATTGGTCACTCGGGCGAACTCATATGGAAATTTGGGCATCTACGTAGTTGACACCTTTTAAGAGAACAGACTTGTGCTTAATTTAAAAGGTTTTTTAGTAGGTACCTAATTACCTATGTGTTTTCATTAATTTATCCGTGTATTACATGAATTTAGGAAATACAGTACCGCTTTTCAGCGCAGAAAATTTATTAGTTTGGGGCTAGCCCCTCTACGCTAACGCTTCTAGAAGCGTAGTGTAAAATTTCCAAGGATATTTGCAGTAGCAGTCTTCAGAATGCATCATTCGATTTAAAAAATGGTGATTCGATATTTGTACACGATTATTTTACTTTCTTAGGTTGTTACCTACATATTTTAAGGCACATTATACATTTTATTGAAGGCCTAATTTCGACTTGCAGTTTTACGTCTATCATTCCAAAATAATAAAGCCCACAGCTGAATAAAACAGGACAACCAGCACTGCATTTCCCATGCTAAAAGTAGAATTTTAAATACACACTATCAGTCCCCTGAACGAAATTATGACAGGAGAATGACCAAGCAAAACGCCAACCACCGAATTCCTTGTCAGGGGACGTACAGGGGAAAGGAGTGAGGGGACCCCCACCCAAGGTATGTACAAATTAGTGCTACAATCTTGGACTAGGGTATTTTTTGTTTTTGGAGAGCTTGGCTTACAATAGTTTCATGGTTGGTTAACATCGTGTATTAATTCTAATAGTGATGTTTTTATCGTAGCCATTAAGTCACATCACCATCACACAAAAAAGAAAAAAGACGATGCATGCTTTTAATGCAAC
Organism: Ostrinia nubilalis; assembly: GCF_963855985.1. Classification (NCBI taxonomy): domain Eukaryota; kingdom Metazoa; phylum Arthropoda; class Insecta; order Lepidoptera; family Crambidae; genus Ostrinia; species Ostrinia nubilalis. Next base: position 12,587,057 of record NC_087101.1, on the reverse strand, counting down.
AGTATACAATAAAAAATTTGATTCGTAATTATTTCAATTCAACATTTAAAATACAATTTTTATTCAAGACTAGCTTTTCGCTCGCGGCTTCGCGCGCGTGGCCTACATTAGGTACCTACATATTTTACGGAACCCTATTATTTTCCAAAATAAAATTTAGCCTGTTACTCGTGGATAATGTAGCTTTCGAATGGTGAAAGAATTTAATAAAAACGGTCCAATAGTTTTTGAGTCTATTCATTACAACCAAACAAACAAAGTTTTCCTCTTTATAATATTAGTGTAGATACTTAAAGCACGGATAAGCGGGAGATTCGTTACAATAGGAAAAATGCTTCAGATTTTGAGGTTATTAGCATAACAGAAGTACATTTCCATTTTCTATCTTCTATAGGTACTTATAATAAATCTGTAGAGAGGTCAACTCTGTACATGAAATATATTTTCAAAATAACTATCAGGGGGTGATACTGATGCCAAAAATGCAATCAGTAAAATTTTTGTCTGTCTGTCTGTCTGTATGTTCCTTATAGAAACAAAAACTACTCGACGGATTTTAACGAAACTTGGTACAATTATTCTTCATACTCCTGGGCAGGTTATAGTATACTTAGGAATTCCCACGGGAACAGGAATTAGCGGGAAAATCCTTTTGTATGAAAAATCTAAACCGCTTAAGTTAGACGCTTTAAATTTCGCACGTAGGTACTTTAGTAAACTAATTCCCACGGGAACTGGAATTCGTGGGAAAATCCCTTTGTATGAAAAATCTAAACCGCTTTAGTTAGACGCTTGAAATTTGACATGTAGGTATCTTAATAAACTTAAAGCTTAGTTACAACAGGATATTGCAAAATTCCCACGTGAACGGGAAAAAACATTTGAACGAAAAAATCTAAACCGCGTAAGATAGATGAAGGGGGTAAAACGGGATCCACGCGTACGAAGTCGCGGGCGGCCGCTAGTTGCTAATAAAACTATTTATTGACAAGAATTATATGTATAATAATGCGAATTCCCGTTCCCGTGGGAATTAGTTTACTAAAGTACCTACGTGCGAAATTTAAAGCGTCTAACTTAAGCGGTTTAGATTTTTCATACAAAAGGATTTTCCCGCTAATTCCTGTTCCCGTGAGAATTCCTAAGTATACTATAACCTGCCCAGGAGTATGAAGAATAATTGTACCAAGTTTCGTTAAAATCCGTCGAGTAGTTTTTGTTTCTATAAGGAACATACAGACGGACAGACAGACAGACAAAAATTTTACTGATTGCATTTTTGGCATCAGTATCACCCCCTGATAGTTATTTTGAAAATTATATTTCATGTACAGAATTGATCTCTCTACAGATTTATTATAAGTAGGTATAGATATGTAGGAGAGACGTCTTAATTACACTTTAAATCGTAGATCGATAAAGAACCCCTTTGTCAAACCGTATGAATAGCAGCAAATAGAACTTTGCGTATTGGAAAAATAGGAATGCCTACGGAAAAGCCAAACATTTTTTAAAAAGAAGTTAATATATTTTACTTACATTTAAATCCAAAAATATCTTTATTCCGACCCAAGGGTAAGTAGGCAGTTATGTAGGTATAAATGAAAATACGTATGTAGGTACTTATTATTTATTAATGGTCATGTTCTACATTTTCTATTAAATATGGGTCCAATACATCAATGATGTCGCCATCACAACAAAGTACCATAAATGGTTTAACGAGATTCCGATATTTGTATAGGGAATAAGTTTTTTTTTTGGTATGCATAATTGCTACTTTTTTGCACATAAATGTATGTATGTACCATCCATGATGACAATAGCCTTTCTTTGTGGTAAATCGTTTCCTGGCTTCCCGAAAAGAGACTGGAACATAAAGGTTTCTTTGGGCTACTTCCTCTCTACTAATATGTTGTAACCCTAAATGTGCTGGTACGAAATGTTCCTCCATCATACTGCGTGCTTTCATTACATATTTTGTAAGAGTACTCCTTGAAATGCCAAGTAATGTAGCTATTCTGTCATCTGAATCACCGGTCCTCAGCTTCATTAAATAAGCAACAACTGTAGTAATTCGTGCTCTCTGATAGTATCTATGGCAAAGAAGATCTGAAGGACGAATCTGAAAATAAAATAAAACATCAGATTCACAGTTCAACAATAAGAAGAGCAATATTTATATAGGAAGCTTTCCGCCCGCGGCTTCGCCCGCGTGGAATTTTGTCTGTCACAGAAAAACTTTATCGCGCGCGTCCCTGTTTCAAAAACCGGGATAAAAACTATCCTATGTTCTTTCCCGGGACTCAAACTATCTCTATGCCAAATTTCATCAAAATCGGTTGCGAGGTTTAAGCGGGAAAGCGTAACAGACAGACAGACAGACAGACAGACAGACAGACAGACAGACAGAGTTACTTTCGCATTTATAATATTAGTTGGGATAACTTTCTGGTAAAATTTGATGTCACCTATATTCGATCATTACTAGGGATACCATAATAGTGACAATACACCATAATTATTGGAGTTCAGGTGATATTGGAAAATCCAAGTCCCATAAAATATGTATTTCAATAGAAACCTTGAGTATTTAAGGCTTATTTTTCAGTGGAGAAGTGAGTAGAGAAATCGGCACCACACGGGAGCTTAGAGCTTAGCTTAGGTACTCGTTGAGATGTTTCCTGAAACAAAAAAAAACAGTTATTAATTAGAAATACTATTTAAGTGAACGTGGACATGGTCTAAGAGCACTCTCTCTCTCCCTCTCTCTCTTTTACACTCCAATTTTATCGAATCCAAGTACACAGACAGTTCCGCGCTGCGTTCCTCCCACACCTTCCTATTAGTCGCACTCGTTTGACGCGCTAACCCCACAAATCACAATGCTCGTATTAATCATGCGACATCGGCAGAGGTAAACTCAAACCTTATAATGTATCATCATCGTCATTTCAGCTACAGGACGTCCACTGCTGAACTAAGCAAAGATTTCCAAAACCAGTTGGACCAGTTAGGTCGGTAGCGGCCTGCATCCAGCATTTTCCCGCATCCTTTATAAGGTCATCTGCTCAACTTGTACGTCCCAAAAGTTATTGTTAGTAAAAATAAATCATTGGAATACTGTACCGTGGTGTATGTGTAAAATGTGTACCTATATTGTTGTGCTCTACCTACCGTCTTGGCGTGCATCGAAATAAAACTGACTCGATCTGCTAATTTTATCAAATCTTAGTCGCAAATGGTACACAGGCAGTTCCTCTTTCTGCATAGCGTTCCACCCAAGTAATATATTAGTCGCACTCTTTTGACGCGCTAACCCCACAATGCTCGTATTAATCATGCGATATGGGCAGAGCTCGTTAATAATTTAGGCTAGTTTCCTAAAAATAAAATTTTTAATCCGTCAATTTTAATATAAAAAAATATTGGACACATATATTTTTAATTGTCAATCAAACCATTAATTAAAAAGTTATAGTGCGTTGAAGTTCCGCGCAACGTCACAAAGTGCTGCACTTTAACGCACTCACTGACGTCACGGGCCTTTTCTTTAGAACTTTGGCACGCTTTATCTCTTTACATTTTCATTAGTTTTAAAAAGTTAAAAATACGTGTCGAGTAGTTTTTGATAAGCTAACTGACGGACTAATTAAAACTCTTGCTTTTTTACCCAGGAAACATCCCTAGGTCCCAATGATTCCCAGATTAGGCAGATGGTAGCGGTCTGCATCCTATTAATTTTATGTTAAAGACTATACTACGAAATAAAATTGACTCGCCACTGCGTTATCAAATCAAAATCGTATATTTTAGGTAAGTAAACAGTCTAAAGGCAGTTCCTCTTTCCGCATAGCGTCCCTCCCACGTAATATATTAGTCGCACTCGTTTGACGCGCTAACCCCACAATGCTCGTATTAATCATGCGATATGGGCAGAGCTCGTTAATCGAAATTACTTAAACCATAATCATTATCATTTCAGCCACAAAATGCCCACTGCTGAACGTAGGTCTCTCCCAATGACTCCAGATTGACCAGTTATTAGCGGGTTGAATTCAGCTGCCCAGCTTGTAGGTGTACGTCTCGCAAGTAAAATTTATAAGAAATACTTTGACGTAGCGTAGGTATACATTTTTGTGCTTACCTAGACTACCTTTTTGCCACGTAATAAAACTGACTGGCTACGGCAGCGTGACAAAATTTTACCAAATCAAAAAAAAAACAAACTCGCAAATCTCAAATACACAGTCTAAACTCTGATAGCACTTCCTCTTTCCTTCGCACAGCGTTCCTCCCACGTAATATATTAGTCGCACTCGTTTGACGCGCTAACCCCACAATGCTCGTAGTAATCAAGCGATATGGGCAGAGGTTAACTCAAACCTTTGATGTATCATCATCGTCATTTCAGCTACATAATGTCCACTGCTGAACGTAGGCCTCCTCAAATGATTCCCAGATTAGGCAGTTGGCAGCGGTCTGCATCCTATAATTTGGTGCTAAGACTGCGAGTGCGAGTAACTGCCTCGAAATAAAATTGACTCGCCACTGCGTTATGAAATCAAAATCGTATATTTTAGGTAAGTAAACAGTCTAAAGGCAGTTCCTCTTTCCGCATAGCGTCCCTCCCACGTAATATATTAGTCGCACTCGTTTGACGCGCTAACCCCACAATGCTCGTATTAATCATGCGATATGGGCAGAGCTCGTTAATCACCGGCCCGCAATCAGGACCCTCTTTGATAATTAATCCAAACTTATGTATTGGCGGGTTATGTAAGCATTTTAATGGCCGACTCTCGTCTAATGCCTTTAAGATCTCCGGCTGTGGCACATAATAATATTTTAGAATTCCTATTTCACCATCACAAAAAAATATACAGGTTTTTTTAAATATTCCAGATAAATCATTTAAAATCACACTGTAAATTATAAAGTGACCCGAAATTGAATTTTTGAATTTTATTTATTCGGAATACCAATAGCAAGTGTTGTTTTTGCCTAGCTCTTTACGAGTATTCGTCGAGTACACAAATAGCAAATAAAGATTATCCTTTGATTAAAAAAGACGATTAAAATGTCGTTTATTTACGTCGATTAATAGGTATTATGCAAAACCAATCGTTGCTCCTAATGTCACTGAAATACCAATTTCATTTTTTGACATTCATGACCTTTTAAAAATCATATTAACTTTTTACCATTTAAGTAGAGAATAATCATAACATTATGGCCTTATACAGGGTGTTTGGTAAATGGGTATATGAGCCGACACTAGCCCATGTTAACATGGTCATATAAATGGTATGGTGAAGTCAGAAAATTGATATCTTCATTTTAAATTTTTTAATTTTCATACAAATCGAATTTTATAAAATTTATTTGGTATGAAAATTAAAAAAAATAAAACGATGATATCAAATTTCTGACTTCACCACAGTATTTATATGACCATGTTGACATGGGTTAGTGTCGGCTGGGGTGTCAGTTCGAGTTACCTCCACGTAAAACTGGGTTGTTACTGAATCCACTCTGACATGTCGGAAGGGATATAGTAGCGCCTGCTGCGGTTCATCCTGGGCAACGTCAGATAGTGCTGCATTGAAATCTCATAATGGGATCTCAATGACGCGGTACCTGGCGGCCGAAGACTCGATACCCAATCTAAGGTGTTATCCGTACCGTGCCGAGAGATGCGTGGCTGAGGGGGAGCTCAGTCGCTAACGGTGGGCCCTCGATACCAGGCGACCTCGAGGTGTATATAGCCTTACTCCGGCATGCGGGGCTCTGCTGGAGTGGACCTACTTTCCCTAGCTACTCGTGGGACCAACATGAATAAATGCTCTCCCAAAAAAAGTAACGGTAACCTGGAAGACCTATGCCAGGAACTTATGCCACTGATAGAAGGAGTAGAACAACCGACCCAAATATCAGAGCAACTCAGTATGGAGACAGAGGAATCCATCAGCACGGCAGAAAGGGCTGCTTGCGGCTCACACTCGCTGACTGATGAATACACCGCCTCCAAACCCACTGGCAGGAAAATGTCAAGTGCGGCAAAAAAGCGCTTCGGAGCTCTGAGGCAGCTGGGAGTGGAGCCGAATATGGCTTCAACACTGGCGGTCAAGAGCTTCGCTGAGCTGAAGCAGATGGGGTACAAGTTTAAGGCCTCGCAACCTGAATCTGGGCGCAAACCGGTAAAACGGGTTCGCTCGGAGGAGGAATCGCCAAAGGGACATATTACCAAAGTCCCAAAGGTGAGTGAGACCTTAAACACCTCAACCACCGTAGCCTACAGCGAGGCCGTACGCTCAATCCGGGTCGGCATAAAAGACTCCAAGTCCTTGATGACTAACACACAACTGGAGTCGCTGCGCAACACCATCCTGCAAAGCATTGCCAAATCCGGAAGGGGCGAAGGGCCTAAATTCGTGGGCTGCTCCTTTAAGCCAGGCTGGCTCCTCATCACGTGTGAGGACGAGCGCTCAAAAACCTGGCTTGAGAATATAGTCCCCCCCCTCAAACCGTGGCCGGAAGCAAGCCTCGTTCTCTTGAGCGAGTCTGAAATCCGAAAACCTAATGTGGTGGTGGTATATATTCCTATCTCTGAAGCCAGCAGCGCAACGCGGGCCTTAGAATTCTTCGGTGCTCAGAATGAGGGTCTGAACACCGAGCACTGGAAGGTCCTCAATACGAAGGTTGACAAGGGAGGTCTAACTCTGACCGTATCCCTAGACGACCACTCGTTTGAGGCCCTGAAGATGATGGACCTAAAGGCCAACATTGGCTTCAAAAAGGTCCAGTTCAGAATTAAGGGCCCCATACAGGACTCCAAACCCTCCGCTGAACCCCCGACCACCGCCGCAACCACCACCACCTCTACCCCCGTACCCGCATCCTTAACCACCCCCCCTGAGGGTACCGTGCAGGTCCGCACAGGACCACAACGGGTCAACCCTCCTTCCACCCCCTCAACCTCCACTTCCACATTCCCAAACAGGGGAAGGGGAACGCGGTTTCCTCCCAACAGGGGGACCACAAGGGGCGCACATCAGCCCAGAGGAAGGGGGCAGCACAGAGGACCGTATCGAGGGCGGCGGGGCACACAAGGGCGCCGCGGCTCCCAAGCACAATAGTCCCCACCAACCTCAACGCCCAAAGGGGATGGCGATACTACAGGCCAACCTACACCACGCTATCGCAGCCTCTGCGGTCATAGAAAAGATCTTCAGCGAAGGTGGCCTGGACATCGCCCTCATTCAAGAACCATGGATAAACGCCGACTCCATGGTAGCCGGTCTGAACAACGCTGGTAAGATTCTTGTATGCGAAAAAGGCCGCAAACCTAGGGCTTGTATCGTGTTTAACAAAAATACTAACTTCTTACCTGTTCCAGAACTTTGCAGCGAAGATACTGTCACCGCGTACGTAGAAGTCAAAGGGCCGAACAGGTCCAAAGTACTCTTCTGCTCGGCATATCTTCCTGGAGATAAGCAAGATCCCACTGAAGAACTGACTAACGTCCTGGAATACTCTAGAAGACAAAAGTCGGAACTGATAGTGGGATGCGATGCTAACGCCCACCATACCATCTGGGGAAGCTCGGATACCAACATGAGAGGTGAGTTACTATCCGATTTTCTTCTATCTAACTGTCTACAGGTGCTGAACAATGGCCACACGCCAACATTCGTAACAAAAACCAGACAGGAAGTAATAGATATAACATTCGCAACAGAAAATGTGTCAAAATGTATAACAAAATGGCACGTCAGCAGCGAGAACTCAATGTCTGATCATAGACATATACGTTTTGATATTTCAGGGCTGGTAGAAGCTCAATATCCAAGAGTAAGAAATCCAAAAGACACCTCCTGGGATATGTATATAACCCTGCTCAGTGAGAATCTAAAGGATATACCCAAAACTATCAAAACACCGGACTCTCTTAATGCCGCGGTCAAAATGCTCAATAATGGCATAATCAATGCCTACGAACGAAGCTGCCCCGAAAAAGAAGTAAAATCTAACAAATCACCAATGTGGTGGAACAAGAAGCTAGAAAAGCTCAGAGCCATCACACGTCGTATATTCAACCGTGCCAAACCGTGCGACTGGGACAAGTACGGAAAGGCCCTAACAGAATATAACAAACAAATCAGAAAAGCCAAAAGAGCCTCTTGGCGACGCTTCTGTGAAGAAATTGCACAAACTAACAAAGGAGCAAGAATTCACAAAATCCTCGCTAAGACCCCAAACAACTATCTTGGACTACTAAAGAAGCCAGATAACTCATTTACGAACACCGAGATGGAGACTCTGGATCTCCTTAGGTCTTCACACTTTCCGGGTTCGTACCAAATCAATACACAAAGCAATACCCAAAGGAATGATGAACTCCATAGGGCTAAATGCTCAGACTGGAATAAGGCCTCCAATATCTTTAGGCCTAACCAGATTAGATGGGCTTTGGAAAAGTTTAAACCATTTAAATCAGCGGGAGAAGATGGCATCTTTCCTGCTCTTCTACAAAAAGGTAATAACTTACTTCTCCCGCATCTGGTAAAAATATTCAGAGCAAGTTACGCCTGGGGTATTATACCAGAACCATGGAATTGGGTCAAAGTTCGTTTTATACCCAAAACGGGGAAAAGGGACTACTCACAACCCAAATCCTTCAGACCCATAAGTCTAACATCCTTCCTGATGAAGGCCATGGAAAGGATAATAGACCAGCACATTAGAGCCAAATACTTAGTGAAAAGACCACTAAGCATCAACCAACATGCATACCAAAAGGGAAAATCTACTGAAACAGCCCTGCTCGATCTGGTCGATAAGGTGCAAAAATCCCTAGAGGATAAGCAAACGGCCCTATGTGCTTTTCTCGATGTTGAAGGTGCATTTGACAACACCCCTATAGAAACCATTCTAAAAGGAATGGAGGCAAAAGGGATTGATATAAGCACCATCAGATGGGTAAAAAACATGCTCTCCAACCGAGTAGTAAACATAACCCTCAATGCTGCAAAGCTTGAATTTCTTGCCACAAGAGGATGTCCACAAGGAGGCGTACTATCCCCACTTTTATGGACACTAGCAGTAGATCAACTTCTTGCTAAGATGGCAGAAAAAGACTATGATACTCAAGGCTATGCTGATGACCTAGTGGTTATCATCAGAGGTCCCTGCCTGAGCACAATTTCAAGTCTAATGCAAGGCGCTCTCAACACCATAAGTAGGTGGTGTAGAGAAAACGAATTATCTATTAATGCGGATAAAACAGTGATAATACCATTCACGAGGAAGAGAAAACTGGAAAAACTGGTAAATCTGAAATTAAACGGAAAAACTCTTCCTTTCTCAAGCGAAACCAAGTATCTAGGGGTAACTTTTGACCAAAAGCTTACTTGGAATTCGCACCTAAACAACATCATTCAAAAAGCCAAAATGGCTCTGTGGAGTTGTTGTCGAATGGCAGGGTCAAGATGGGGACTAAAACCCGCAATTGCCCTATGGCTGTACACAGCGGTCGTGAGACCGATAATAACCTATGCCTCTGCCGTCTGGTGCGGCAAGGTCAACCAAATGACAACAATACAGAAATTGAGCAGCCTACAACGGCTAGCCTGCATCACAGCAACCGGAGCACTATCAACGACACCAGGGGCTGCATTAAATGCTCTGCTTGATCTTATACCACTGCATATGCATGTGCAAAAAGAAGCCAAGCAGAGCACATATAGAATCTGCACCCGCACGAAAGTCAGATGGGCTTCTCAAAATCTGATAAGACTCAAGGAATCAGTACTTGAAAACAAACTTCTGTGCATGCCCAGTGACGACATGCATACGGAATGTAACTTCACCAAACTATATTCCGTAAACATACCTCCTAGAGACAAATGGCTAGAAGGCCAAATGTCATTTAAGGAAGGTAGTCACGTCTGGTACACGGACGGATCCAAAAAGGAAAATAATGTAGGTTGCGGGATCTACGGAGAGAGGCCTAAGCTCAAAGTTAGCCTAAACATGGGGACTGAAGCCTCAATCTTCCAAGCCGAGGTCTTTGCCATAAACAAATGTGCAGAGATAAACTTGGAAAGGAAGCTCCAGGATCAACACATCTACATCAACTCAGACAGCCAAGCAGCACTGCTGGCCTTAACATCCTTCGAATACACGTCAAAATTGGTGCAAACATGCACCGAGACACTGAATGCACTGGGAAATACCAACAAAGTAACGCTTACATGGGTACCAGGACATTCGAATATAGAAGGAAACGAAGTAGCAGATGAACTCGCCAGAGATGGAGCCGATAACCCTCAAATCGGCGTAGAACCGTTCTGTGGCATTACCAAACAACGAGCCACCACGCTACTAACCGCCCTCTGCAAACAAGAGGCTATTGAGTGGTGGAAGTCTACATCGGGACAAAAACACTCAAAAGCACTCATTCAGGGATATAGCAATAAAGTAACTAAGGAACTGCTAAAGTTCAAAAGATACAAAGCCTGTGCAGTGACTAGAATACTGACCGGCCACTGCAAACTAAACAAACATAAATCGAACATGAACATGACCGAGGAAACTCTGTGCAGATTCTGCCATACAGAAGAAGAAACGGCCATGCATGTTCTTTGCTCATGCTTCCCGCTTATGAGCAAAAGAAGTATCCATCTCGGGCGACACATCATGCACCCGGATGAGATAGCAGATATCACGCTCCAAAGAATCTGGAAATTTATAGACTCAACGGGACTAAGCAGTGAACTTTAAAGACAAGGGCTGCCACAATAGATCAAACCTGGTCGAGTTGGCGCTAATAAAGGCCCAAAAACCAATAATAATAGTGTCGGCTCATATACCCATTTACCAAACACCCTGTATAAACCATGGAACAAGTAATAAAAAGCATACTCAACTAGCTCCATCCAATCGCCTTTTCCTCTGTTTTCGAATCGAAACTGCCTCCATCCATCCCCATAGAGGTAATCTGGAGCCCTCTGGAACTAACTCGAGTTAGTCTGCGGGCAGACACGTCATTTCCGTCAAAAATCCGTTTAGTCCCGAGTTAAAATAGGCGGTCCGCTCGGCGCGCCCATATCCGCTCCGATCGAACCGGTTTGATTTAGATACGTATGTAGCTATGAAGGGTTGGATGAGATATTGCAGACTAGCTTTTGAGTGAGACTTCGCCTGCATGAAATTCAGTTTGTTAGAGAAAAACATAATCCATTTTTCTTTAAAAAAGCGGGGTTAAACCGATTTTACCGAAGATAGTTTGTGACCCAACAAACTATCTTCGGTAAAATCGGTTTATTGGTATAATGTTGAACAGGTAACAGACAGAGTTAGTTTTACAATGTGGACTTAAAAACTAGGTAAGCATACTGTTCAAGTGTTTACACTGTTACTTTACAGCGTTTACTGATTTTATTACTCAGGTAAGTAGGTGGCACTGGATTGGTCGTTGTAAAAATCCTTGGGAGGCTTTTGTCCAGAGTTGGACGTCTTTAGTTTGAAAAAGAGAGAACAAGTAAGTACAATTAAGGACTAAAATTTCACCTATTGAGATAATATATTAATTTTGTGTTATTGCTCATTAAGCTATGCGAATTTTATTTTAGTAGAGGTATGTCACATTTCTCTCCAAAGTTTTTAGCTAAGCTATCTAAGTTTCAGCCTGATGATGCTTTTTTGGAACCTCCTGTATATTATTATTATTGTTATAGGGTTTTTTAGTATAACAAAAACATCTTAGCCATTGACTGGAACCCTGACAATGGAACTTCACCCACCTTAAGATCTGTAATAATCTCGTTAGTTCCCAACAAAGTTTTAAACCGATACAAAAGAGGGCAGCTTGGAAGTTACAGTGGCGCCCTCACACGCGAGAGGACAGAAATAATGAGGCGACTGTTCTCCACAAAGAAAATTTATTGGATAGATAGAGGACACACTTTATTTCACGGTCCGTGAGTTGAAAATTTGTGTTGTGTTTTGGTCGAAAAATAATAACCTGAGTTTGATTTATAGCTAGACCAATAAAAATGATAGGTTAAAAGTAAGAACCCCATACAGATAGGTGGACCGACGATCTGGTGAAGGTCGCGGGAGGCGCCTGGATGCGAGCGGCGTAGGACCGGTCTTTGTGGAAATCCTTGGGGGAGGCCTTTGTCCAGCAGTGGACGTCTTTCGGCTGAAACAAACGAACGAACGAACAGATTTCTGACTACAACACAATAATGTCCATTGCACAACATACTATTACATAAATAAAATATGTATAATAAAATATTTTTTTCGTATAAATATCAAATTAAATTAAAGGAAAAAAAATCGGATTCTGCTTTCAAAAATGTATTATTTAAACACAACAAGATATTAGTATATTTTTGTTAGGTATCTACAAAACAATGTTTTGCTCACTGTATGACATTCTAATACAAAATCCAATAGGAAACTATTTGTATGGAGCACGCCCATTTTAAATGGCACAGATGACGTCGGCACTGGAGGGTTAGAGTTATGTCGAATATTTTCACACTAATTGGAATCTTATTGCATTTAAAGATATTTTGTTTACATCTGTCAAGTTAAGGTGAAAATTCCTGGATTATTTTGACATGTCGTAGAAAAAATCTATTTAAAAAAGTGCAAGGTGTTTCCTTTATAGAGTGTTCTAAAAAGTGCTGATAAGTCAAAGCCCTTAGACAGAACATCCTTAGAGGTGTCCGATTAACGCCATGTTAATAGTTATTTAATAATTTTCAGTAGTTTTTAATCTATGGGCGTCTAATCTATGTTGTTAGGAAAAACTGTGTTTAATATTTTTCACCACTGTGGCTCAAAAAACTGATATATTATATGCCAGATTTTTTCCGAATTTATTAAAAACTAGAGATCTAGCTAGTCCGGAAATATTCGCATACATAACACGTTTTAATTTATTGTTTATGTATTCCTTCTAATTTATGTACCAACTCCTACTGTCCACGACAATTAAAAAGGTCTATCTTTTGTAACACCGTCGTTAAGGCTGCCCCCACACGTCCAAAACACCCCACGAATTTCGACTCTAATGCTTACATAATAATGACATCAGTATAACAAAACTTTCATCCCTGGACAGCACAATTATACGACACCGTAGACCCTTCTATTCTAACTGGGGGGAGTGTGGGTGGTATGAGGGGGACGGACAGAGAAATTGGCGGTAGTGCGAGAGGGAGGGAAGATCCTAATGAACGGACATTAGAATGGCGTCACATCTCCCGATTAAAAGTGTGAGGTCTGTACCTCTGTATGGGGTTGTGTTCGTACATACAATGCTCTATTGACGTGCTTGTACATACTACGTCATAATGCTACTTTTAGCATTACTTAGCGATCGGCAATTTAGCCGCTTTTTAGAAGCTGAATACAGGAACCACACATTCCAAAGCAAATATTTAAAAGCACTAAACGCGACTTTCCGATTCCAATACTGCATCGATACAGTAGAAAAATCGCCGATTGCTGATGCTAAAAAGTAGCATGTCTGTTGTGGCCCTTAAGTTTTTTGTGAAATACTCAACGAGGAAACTCTTGATTTGCATCTCACCTGATGCAAAGTAATGATTAGGCTGAAGGTGGAGGCCAGTTTCAAATGAATACTCAACCACAGAGAAACTGGCCTCTACCGGACCGAATACAGCAACGCTGTTAACATTATTATTATGGCGACAGACTCAAGTAAGAAGACGGTGGTAGCTAGCCAGGCGTACTCCCGGCGAACGGTAGGACAAGCCTTACCAGCAATATACCGAGCAGAATTTTTCCCCCATTGGGAATCGAACGGATTTTTGGGTCAGGTGGACTTACTATACTAGACCACAGAGGTGATTAAGTAGCAGCTGTAAAAGGTACGCCATCGCAATAAAATTTTATGGCGCTTAAAATTAGACAACTAGTAAATTTAAATTATTTTCCTGGTTTTTCTAAGCTTGAATACAAATTAATAAAGTTTGCCTTTAAAATTTCATACGTTTGACCTATGTCAGTGTGGGATACACGTGTGGGCGTCCGTATGTAATATAGTACACGAGACTTGACTGATGGAGCAAACCCACTCATATGTTCTGCAAATTATACACAGAAAGGGTTTAGGAAATGTAAAATGGCTATTTTTCATTTGTATAAGTTGAAAATTGGAGTGTGGGCTTTTAATAAAAACTTATCACTAATTTCTGCCCATTGCTCCCGTTGACTCGGGTCGTGGTTCACAATTTCATAGGTTTTTTCTGGAACCTTAATTTAATAATCAATTTAATATTTAAATTTAGTTCGTCTAACATCCGTTAAACGTATCAACTTGATAGTAAGAGATATATCACAGGATTATGTCTCAATCATCATCATCAGACCCTCTCTAATTTACCAGAGGTGAGTGATTGGTGAGATGATGAGTCTACTCTACACTCCCCGTTCGTTCGTTTTCAGCCAAATGACGTCCACTGCTGGACAAAGGCCTCCCCCAAGGTTTTCCACAATGAACGGTCCTGCGCTGCCCGCATCCAGGCTCTTCCCGCGACCTTCACCAGATCGTCGGTCGTCGATCGTCGATCGCTACACTCCCCATGTTATGTTTATCTAAGAACAACATTTAATGCAAGGAAAAGCGGTCTTAGTCATCGCTAATCGCTACTTTTGTACTTGTAATCGTAGCTCTCAACAAACTTTCATGAAAAAAGATATCAAACGCTTGAAAAGATTGCTCAGTTTATACTATAAAGTTACTTTGAAAGTTCGTAATCCGTTAAGCAAAAAAGTTGAGCCCTAAGACTTTTAAAATACTTACGGAACAAGGTTGAAGACAGGGATGTGACAATATCGATTGCTTTTATCGATAATATTCAGTAAAATTAAAAGTCTAAACCTATTATTAACCTATTATACCGCGAATAGGTTTATTAGTAAGTAATATAATTTATTGAGGTGAATCTGTCGAATTGGAAAATAAAAATCTTATAAGATTTTTCCATAACTAAATTGAAATTATTATCATCCTTTAATTTCAACATAATTTACATTACATTATTTACGATTTTAAAACATAAACATTTGTATGCATAAATGCCTTGTAAATCTAAGAGTCATAATTCTATTAATAGCCATGTGTGTATTTACGAAGATCATTCAAATACATTATATTATTATTTTAAAATCTAATCTCGAAAGAGTTTATAAGTTAGAATAGTGTGTTATTTAAATAAATTGATTAATAAATATAAGCGTTTTACTTTATTAATCGTAATGATTAATGACTTATGAATATTATTGCTGTAAACATTTCTAATCACGATCGCTACATGTCGCAAATTACATAGGTACTAAACAAATATACTTTTTGTGTAAATTTATAAAAACGTTCTTTTACAACTATCGATATTCAATACTTACTCCATTCAAGGTCACCAGACTATCGACATCTTCTTTTCACGTCACTAGTCAACGCTGAAGTCTGCCTTCACTCTCGCTTTCCAAGTTCGTTGCATTTTTCACTTCGTCCAAGAGAACTTTCGCCCGCGAACTTTGAGCTTTTAAAAGCTTTCATAATGTTTTTATGAGAGTTGACCGCGTTGGAGATTGAATGTTTGAAGGCTGCTGATCGGGGTCATTGACCTGCAGAAGATAGAAAAGAATATCAGACAGTTATCAATATCATTAACACTTTTGTATCAACACGTTAATATTATTAAGTAATAAAAATTGTAGACTCTACTTAATCTAAATCTAGCTAGATGGAAATGTTACAGAAGATATTTACATAAAATGTATGCATTTAATTTACCATATAAGCAATAGGATTGTGTTTACATAAATTTTCAATGTTCACGAATTTCGATTTATAATATAATTTTATAAGATTTATTATAATTTATTTTAACAAATTCATGTTTTTTGCGTAAATGTTAACAAAATACATTATTATCTTTACTTTTAATCGCTAAAACGTATTTTCCAATAAGTAAAGCATCAAAACGTACTTGGTTTCGTTCTTTTACAACATTATAACTTAGCATTGTAAGCTCTACACAACGATACATAGCGCCCCTTGCGGCTACGAAGGACAACACAAACTATTCCGGCGCGCTACTCACCGATAGATGGCGTTAAATCACAACAATATGCGAAACTAATAAGACTGGTCAAGTTCAGTATTATTTCTTATTTGAATTTGATAATTGATTGAATAAAAATTGAAATTAACGTTTTCAGTGTAAAATAAAATACCAGTTGTTCCATACACTTATGGTTATGTATTAAGTTTCTTTAAGTACCTAGGTGACATTTTGTACAAATGGTTTAAATATCGAGTTGAATTACTAGACGGAGACTTTAATAGTGAAAATCACCTTGAGTTATTATTTTATTCATTTTTATCGTAGATAAATCACATTTCTGTTAATATTCGCGTACTTTGAACCAAGCAATTTTCTTATAGGAACTAATTTCATAATTTCATCAGCCATTAATAAGTGTTTATACATTCTTAGCATTATTTGATTACCCACAGTACATTACCATGCCAGATTGAAAGTTTTCGTTAAGATCGTTAATCACAGCAAAGCTTCTAAGGTACTTGAAACTAAAAAATAAACTCTACAATTAAACTTTTCTCTCTCTTGATAATTTCTAAACAGTCGTATTGTTATACCAACGTAGCTTAGTTAAGACAGCTTATCCACAAAAAACTAAGCCTCCACCAAACACGACCGTCAAACAAAAAGTGTCCGAGCTAAAAAGTGAAATTTCTCCACGTCCGGGCTCGGCTCGTTTGCCGCAAATAAGGTGACAGTCGGCGAAAATATCTATTTCGGACCGCGCCGGACCCGCGTCACAGTGACACCCGCCGGGAGTCAGGCCGCGGGTCTACGTCAGATGCGACAGCGTGTAAGTTTTTTGATTTACTATCGTTTTCGGCGAAAATATCTATTTCGGACCGCGCCGGACCCGCGTCACGGTGACACCCGCCGGGAGTCAGGCCGCGGGTCTACGTCAGAAGCGACAGCGTGTAAGTTTTTTGATTTTACTATCGTTTTCGGCGAAATTATCTATTTCGGACCGCGCCGGACCCGCGTCACGGTGACACTCGCCGGGAGGAAAGCCGTGGGTCTACGTTAGAAGCTGCAACGTTTAAGTTTTTTGATTTTACTACCGTTTCCGGCGAAAATATCTATTTCGGACCGCGCCGGACCCGTGTCACAGTGACACTCGCCGAAAGTCAGGCCGCGGGTCTACGTCAGAAGCGGCAGCGTGTAAGTTTTTTGATTTTACTACCGTTTTCGGCGAAAATATCTATTTCGGACCGCGCCGGACCCGCGCCACGGTGACACCCGCCGGGAGTCAGGCCGCGGGTCTACGTCAGAGACTGCAGCGTTTAGATTTTTGATTTTACTATCGTTTCCGGCGAAAATATCTATTTCGGACCGCGCCGGACCCGCGTCACGGTGACACCCGCCGGGAGTCAGGCCGCGGGTCTACGTCAGAAGCGACAGCGTGTAAGTTTTTTGATTTTACTATCGTTTTCGGCGAAATTATCTATTTCGGACCGCGACGGACCCGCGTCACGGTGACACCCGCCGGGAGTCAAGCCGCGGGTCTACGTCAGAGACGGCAGCATTTTTTTTTTTTTGATTGGGTTAAAAGAGACAATAATTTTAGTAAATTTCATAATTACATAATAATCAATTAAAATTCCATAGTTGGAAGAAAATCTTGTATATGTAATTGTATAATATTGTCTTATTGGACTGAATCTTATTGGAAAAATACGATGTTCCGATTTGCTGTTATACTAATAGGTTAAGGACTATTCTGTGACACAGATGTTGTCTATTGTGGCAAAAAATAACCATTACTAATTGATAATCTTATAATAATTGTATTTACGTTTTCTCAATTACAGTCGATCTGCAGTATAATATGCATAAGACAAAATCCAATAAGAATATCTCCGTTTTACATTTTGGTCAATATTTGCTTTGGATCCTAATATAAAATATTAAACAATTTGATTGCTGAAAACAACAATTTTATTACTTTATTGACAAAGAGAGTGATTGTTATGCAATTTTTTTGGCCTCAACAGAATTATTTTTAAGATGTATATTGGCATTGACAAACTACAAACTCGCCAGCAGCATTCGAGCAGTTTTTGGGTAGTTATTTATTAGAATTTTTATCCAGAACTGGACTGGAGAAAACCGAGACACACTCGTAGTCTCCGATCAACAATACCAATTGTGTTTTTGTTAATCGAAACTCGTAATCAAGTATCGAAACATCGAAACCGAAATATCGAAACCTCTTTTAACTGTACCTATTTTTATTTTATTCGCTTACATCTTGTTCCACACCGTACGAGCAAAAGTTAACGTCTCCGGGTTATTTCTCAGCGGCCGCGGGTGTACTATGCTTGTGTACTGTAGCAACTTCGACTCCCATGTAGACACACGTCACTGGCCCTTCTTTTGGATGTTATTTTGAAAGTCATGTTCAATTTTGTTAGTTGTTACATACAACCATGGCACCAACTTGTATGGATACCTATACAAAACAGACTTTCGGGGTACATAGGTGAATTGTAAGAACTCAAAATAGCATGGACTTATTATGATTTGGAGAGCACATAAGTAATACATTGGTCCTATGACCACTATGACATCTGAAAATGAGGTCTTCTTAGTTCCTGTAACCCATACGACATAAGAAGAAGGTAGCCACCCACGATGTTGAATATTACTATCATGGGTCTACAATTATTAAATACCAATTAATTAAACTAACCTACAATTCCACGTGAATGCTAATTCGTTCAATGTTGGATAGTCAGACGGTAATTTTCCAAAATGATTGTTCAGCAAAATATTTACTTACTCGGTCAAGTCCTGAATATCAATTCAAGTAATTTGCATTAGAACTGGCATCTTGAGAGAGCTGAACTAAAGCTATTCGTAGTTCTAGACATTAGTGGTTATTCGTTGGTACAGTCTACAATAGTAGACTCTACATTAAAATATAACTGGATCCCCAAAGAAAAAGGGTTGGTTAGAAAATCTTCTAGATAATCTTTAAATAAACCTAGCTTTATAAAATAAACATACCTACTGGAAAAACTACGCATTTTTATATAATTTGAGGTCCAGTGTATTTTACATTGTGGTGAAATTCTTCAAAACTGATTCGAATCTCATTACTATTTTAGCTATAAAATAATTAATGTCTGTTTATCTTATAATGTAAATACGTAGGTAAATTAAAAAATGACACTGCCTTCTAAGATTGTTAATTAGTGTCATTTTTAGACAGCATTTTGCAATATTTTTCCAATATCTAGTAAACTTATTAAATTAAAGACAACAGTTATTGAATCATAATGTTAAATAAAATAACACAGACTGTAAAAATAACTAAATCAAGTAGGATCATAATATCAAACAAACAATCGTCAAAGGTCGAAACATCTAGTTAGTTTAAACTTCACTAGCTTCTCTCGCCTTTATCTAACTCAAACCTCAACCACGATTTAATGTTACCAGAGAGGTAGAAACTGTTTATATTTAGCCCACAGAAATAAAATATTAACAAAAAAAAGTATCCTAGTGGTATACTATTTTCAGTAATTGTGATAATTAATTTTTCAGAGCAGACAACAACTACCATACTCGTATTTTAGATTTTAAAAAAGATGACAAGTTCAAAAAACTAAAATGAACTACTAACTATATTTTGTTGTAGTTTACGAAGGGTAATAACAAAACAATCCTCGCCTGTCTAATTTGCATCAGCTGTCCTCCGAGTCCAACTGGAGTAGAAACAGGCAAATAAGTTAACTAATTTGATCCCACGAAAAGCTTTGTGATATCTGGGAGTAATGTATGCGAGGCGGATATACCCGGTTTTGTGCCTGGTAATTGGAGAGTTCACTTGACTGAAAATGGCTTTAATTATTAGATTTTAAGTGTTAATGCAAAGAAAATAATGCCTCTAATTATTATAGATCCTTAAGTCATTTTTGTAAATATTAAAAACTTTTTCAAAAAACATAACCCTCCTGCTGGCGCAGGAAAGTAGAAAAAAAATTTGGCTGTGTCGATGCGTCTTTCAATAGTTTTAAAAAGATATATGTATAAATATAGTATTTAATTGACTGTTTAATATTACCTTAGATATCATTTTGCCACTAGCTTAAAAGGAAAACTGTTTGTCCGACTGCTACTGTAATTTACTTTTAGAGTTGTGATATTTTTCAGCTGCGATACAAGTGTGAGCTTAGTGCAGAAGCCGCTGAAAATGTTAAGTCTGTACTACTTCTTAGAAATAAAGCTATTATTTATTTATTATTTATAATTATAGTCATGCTAAAAATAAATTAATCATTTTGAACATGCGATAAAAACATTCTAAAACTATTAAAGAAAGAAATAAAGAAATATTATTTAATTGTTTCAAACAGTTATTACGATCATTTTTATTTATCACGATGTTTTTCTATCGCATTTTTACGCTTCATGATGTAAAAGGAGACCTGCGACGATAAAACTCTAACTGTAGTGTTTCAATAATAATATTTTTTTAAAGTTTACATCAAAGCTAGCATCAAAAGACTGTCAAACTCCATACAAAAAACTCCGGTTATGGCTACTCAAAAAAAAAGGTGCAACGCAGACTTCATTTTATTTTGTTTTTATGATTCCAACGATATTCTTTTCTTCTCAAACCCGGTTCTAAAATCCAAATTCCGACTTGCCAGTTACCACCGGGATACCTTCATTTGTTTTTATGATCAACGATGTTATTTTCTACTTGAACCCGGTTTTAAAATTCGAATTCCAACTTGCCAGTTACAACTGCGTCTAAACGAAGCACAAGCCGGCCGACCCTTTGCGGGCAGTCCACCCTAACCGTGGGCAGTTCCCCCCAACCTTGGGGCACAAAAAACATTACAACTCCCCCCTCCACCCCAAACTAAACCCAACCCTAACACCCAAGTGTAAAGTTTAAAATGAAATACACGATACATTGTGGGCAGTCTACCCGGGGGACGGCCGAATCGACCGGTGCGTACGATTTTGTAGTTTTGATTTTCATTTTGTTATTCTGTGTTAGGATTTGTTTGATGTAGGTGAGCGAGATTATGATAATTTAAGTAAATGTTGTTAATTTATTCATTGAGTATACATAGGTGAAAAATGTGTTACGATACCCCAATACACATTATGAATATAGTGTGGTTTAAGAAAGTAAAATTTTAAGTTATTAAAGAAGATGTATTTTTCATGATGGAGTCGAGTAACAAAATACAAATTACTAAAATATTATTACCAATTTAATTATTTGAATAGATAATGCTACAATACCTGGCATAAAGCGAAAGTGTAATTTAAAACTTTGTTCAGTGTGATATCATCAACATCGGCTATAGTGAAGAACATAGCATGATGTTTAAAAAAGATATTAAAACCCTGTTACCTAAAACAAGGCGTACTTTCCTCATAAAAACAATAGCGACAAAAAACAAATACAGACCCTTTATTTTATTTAGCGGAGGGAGTGACCGTCCGTGTGTTTTAATAAAAACAACATGTTTTGCGAGGAAATGAAAAAGGCCCTCCGCCCCGAACTGGATACGTCTGGTTTCGAGTAGTGATGTAGACTAAATAAATCGGCGACTAAACTAAAATTAAGATTTTTTTACACTATCTTAATTTTTTTTCACTCTCTATTTTTTATATTGTGTATTTTTAGAAATCATTATTAATATCTTCCTTAATTAACTCTATATATACTTAATACTAATCCTTGGGGGTGGCCTTTGTCCAGCAGTGGACGTCTTTCGGCTGAAACGAACGAACGAACGATGCTTAATACTAATTTTATAAATAAAGGACATCCATGTAGTTACAAATCCTGTAACATAATTTTAAAAACCAAGCCATATTGTGTGACTACTTCGTACCACTGTTTATGAAACTGAACTTTTAATAAAACTTGAATTAAACTTAATTATATCACAAAAAATTCGAACACATTTTTTTCGTAGCCAGCGTATGTCACAAACATAATTTCCAGTGTTTTGTTATTATCTAAATATCGTTAAATTAAGTAAGTAAAAAAGAAAGAAAGTAGAAAGAAAGAAAAATAAATTATTTGGTTCAAACACAAAAACAAAATAATATTATAATTTGACAGAATTTACTGAACCAAATTGGCACCCACTCACCGTGTGTCATGCTTTACAGAACATGACGCTGGTATTCTGTAGGAACCATCTTGAAAAGATCTTGAGTTTAGTTGTTGTGAACGCACATCACTATTTCAACCGGTCGTCTGGTAAATAACACGGCGGAGGTGGCCGACGAGGCCGTCGTCAGTTTTTATTACGATTTGACTTGCCCAGAACGCCGATGTGGGACGCTATATTACGCGATATTAGTATTCTAATATTGTCTAAGTTATGCCAGGCTTTGGTGGTTTGTATTCCTAGTGTTGTTGATTCCTACATTAATAAAAGCTATAGGTATATAAACAATTTTTGTACGTTAAGACCACAAAATATAACAGAAGGTAAACTCATGTATGTACCTCGCTTTGCATACCTCTCTCGCTCGCACGCTCGGCCGTCGCGCTAGGGTTGTCTTGTCATGTGTTGCGTTTATTTCGTTATGATAGAAAAATGTTACTCTTAATACTATGCAAGAAAGACAATAACAGATATCCACGTATACTTATTTATATTTAGTACGTTATTATAGTAATAGTTTGCGGGTTACCTACGCCATATCGAATGACAAATGATCGAAAATCAAAATATCGAATACGTTTCATCGAACGATCAAAATATCGAACGATCAAAATATCGAATGCTCAAAATATCGAACGTTCAGAATATCGAACGTTCAAAATATCGAACGATCAAAATATCGAACGCTCAAAATATCGAAAGTCGATTAGACGTTTTTATTTAATTCATCTACCTTGCTCGGCTCCGGTGCATGGTTGTGTTTGGTCGTACAGTTTTGTTTTGCCAGTTAATGTGTGCCTTAAGTATTTTTGTGCCTGAAAAGTTTATAAATTTGGAGAATAATGTCCGTGGGGACCTATTATAAGCCTAGCCTATCCCAAAAAGGAAAATCAGTCCTCATTTTGGAGGGCTTTGTAATGGCAATGAACAAAAATGTTGATGAAACATTCTATTGGTATTGTACACAAAAATATAAATTTAATTGTAGACGGCAATAACAACGCTTCAGCAAGGAGCCGAGGAAGGTAGATGAAAATAAAAACGTCTATATCGACTTTCGATATTTTGATCGTTCGATATTTTGATCGTTCGATATTTTGATCGTTCGATATTCTGAACGTTCGATATTCTGAACATTCGATATTTTAAGCATTCGATATTTTGATCGTTCGATGAAATGTATTCGATATTTTGATTTTCGATCATTTGTCATTCGATATGGCGTAGGTAACCCATAGTTTGCAAACAAATACACGAGAAGGAAGTACCTAGTATTTAGTTGAGTGGTTGACACTATTATCCAACTAATAAGTATTATAAATGCGAAAGTTTGGATGTCTGGATGTTTGTTGCTCTTTCACGCAAAAACTACTGAACGGATTTTGATGTAACTTTACAGTATTATTGTTTATAACCCAGAATAACATATAGGCTATAATTTATGACGATCTGTGACAAACTGAATTTCACGCGGGTGAAGCCGCGGGAAAAAGCTAGTTATCCAATAATTCATAAAACCTCTCTAAAACAATTCGATATTCCTAATAATTGAGTTGGCTTTCAATTTCAATTGAAATTCAAATAAATAACTTATACTTACCTCCCCTAATCAACTGGTAATTAAAAAAATGAAAATTCGGTATTTAATGATGAGTTTAAGCAACCAAATACCGAACAATTATAATACGACTTTTTCTGTTCACTCATTTTCGTCAATTTCGCAAAACAAAATAATATCACAGGCGGTTGACCGGCGCGTGACTCAAGCGAACCACAGCGAACGTGTGGCGAACGTCTGTCGCGCTCGCGCCACGTCGCGCTCGCATTCGTCCAAGACAGTCTTGCTAGAGCGGTGTCTATGTGTGCGTGGCTCGAGCGCGTTTAGTATGGAGTTTGTCTTCTGTTATATTTTGTGTTAAGACTCAGTTAGTAAAAAAATATTGCAAAGACCTTATGTGATCTTGCTAGTGCGTAGGTTGAGAAATTTCACCAGATTGATTCTCATAAAGCAAGATGGATATTGTAACAATGAATCAACCTTTTTTTCTATAATTTCATGCTTTACATTTTATATTAACAGTCACGTCAATACCTTTACAGAAAAGGAGCGAAGAGCAATTTAATACTAGAGACTATTATTTCCTACCCAATTAAATTATGTATTGTATAAGTAAACGTGACCCAAGACTAAATTTTTAGCCTAGGCGCAGACCATCGATTTTTCGTTGTCGAGCAGTTGATCAGTATGGGCTTGTATGGAAGTGCGCACATTACACCGATTCGATTTGGCCGATTCTTCATACAATTTAAAATCGGGCACAATTATCGGCCAACTAAAAGTCGGTGGTCTGCGCCTAGTCTTACTGTTTCGGATTCAATGGCGGTCAACAGTTTAGATTTAGAAATTTGTAGATGCTAGCCTTACAATAGTTGCAGTGGTTTTCTTTTGAGCTCTTTAAATGCCTATAACACTATTAATAACTAAGTACGTCATAACAAAGACGTCCAGAACCATTTAACAATTGAACACGTAACTAGGTCCGCCAAACTCTGCAGAATATTAAACAAACAGGCCATTCCGACGGGGCCAATGGACACCGCAATTTATAAGGCCGAAGAAAGGGTAGGGCAATACTGGTGTTATTGTATCGGAAGGTGGCCCGGCCTAACGGGCTTACACTTCATAGAGTTGGACCGGTTTAGACATGGCATATTTTTATTACAATTAATTTAGAAAGGAAAAACTGAAGCTCAAATTGGAAGTTGTGAACATTTAAAGTATGTACACACGGCCACAGTATTAATTACTATCCATTTCGGTTTTTGCTCTCGCTGTCATCAATGGTGATTCTTTGCGATAAAACGAGACGACATGACCGCCAATGGGTAGTTAACACTGTTGCCGATATTAAGTAGGAAATATTTTTATAGAGCAACAGTAAAGTGTGAATTATTCAATGGCGATAAAAGCATACCTAAAACCTTTTGCAAGATAGAAACATTGTGCATTAGTTAGATGTTTAAAATAACTGAGTTTCTAACTGACTGTCACTTTGCTCACATCATGTTATCCAGTTCAGCCACATAGTTTCCTTTGACGAGGGACAAACTGGCATAGGTAAAAGCTTCATTTTATTTGTCTGTATATTTTAAGTAAGTACTACATACAACTCTGGTCTTATTGTTTCTGGTATTATCTTCGTGACTAAAGATAAATCTTACTTTTAAGCTGAGTTGCACTACGTTACTTTGACCGTAAGTTTAACGTTTAACCGGCGTTTTTTGTATGGAGTCCGACAGCTTTTTGACGTTTGTCAAAGTTAAAGTAAGTTGGTGCAACCCATCCGTAGTTGCGAAAACAATGTTCAGAATCTTTAATTATTTAAAACGCCCAGTCTATTCCATATCTCAGTCTACAGGGTCACATTTGCAAATACAAACGTTCCTTAGTGTTAGTGTGTCCGGACGAGCGACCCTTACGCACACAGCCTTAAAGGGACAAAGGTCACTCCCGCGGCTTTTCTTATATTTGTTTAAGACGTGTATTGTGCCCTAAACCCTTATTTTACTATACATTTGTGACTACCTGACTTTGTGTATCTGTTTTTCCCTTGCTCTAGTTGTGTGGGAGTTTTTTCGGGAGGTGGGGGTTGGTTGTGTTATTTGGTAACTAACTGGACTTTTTTGGATTTTTGTAATGGAAGACATTGAATGGACACTTCTAAGATT
The DNA here is from genome assembly GCF_963855985.1 of Ostrinia nubilalis. NCBI lineage: Eukaryota > Metazoa > Arthropoda > Insecta > Lepidoptera > Crambidae > Ostrinia > Ostrinia nubilalis. The sequence goes on along the minus strand of NC_087101.1, from coordinate 12,561,031 downwards.
AATGATTATAGAAATGTAATTAAATCTAATGTTTCTTCCGTGAAACTTTTGATCGACGTAGGCCGGGTTGCACCATCTTACTATAACTATAACAAACGTCAAAAATCTGTCAAACCATACAAAAAGCACCGGTTATCTTTATAGTTACGGTTAAAGTTAGGTGATGTAACTCAGTGAAACCTTAATGTAACCAGACGAGAGTAAAAGGCAACCCATTTTTGAATTTCAACAGAATTTAATAAATAGACTAGGAAGACAGGAGAAATCAGTGATATGAAATTAGTATGTTGTATGAAAAAAACTTAACTACTACCTGTCTGCCATTGCATGCGCTTTGATTCAACACTCAATTTACCCAACGACTATTTACCTACTTATGTTTTCACCATCAGCCCTTATCAAGTGAACCATATACCAAACATTTAACGCATCTAATAAAATTAAGACTAACCTCTGGGGTTCCATCAGACATATCAAAAGACCTCCACGTCTCAAACGTCTGAGTTAACTCCGGTTAAATAAACAGCATTTGCTAACCGAGTTACAGCAGGGTCATCCTACAGGAGCTACTTCGATACAGGATTAATTAGGGAATAGGGGATATGTGCTGGTCGGCTGGGACGTGGGTAATCGGGAAGAAAAGCGTTTGAAAAAAATATCAAAGAAAATAAGGTTATTACTTAACTAACTTCATTTCTATTTTGCGTAGGCGTAGATATCTTGGATGTACAGTTTAAAAACATATATATTTATTGGCAACAAAAACACTTACATGCACAAACATTGTTGCGTTAGCAACTGTATTAGTCAAGGACTGTGTCGCAGTTGCTAAACAGTTTTTAAATTTAAGATTACGTGATAATAGTGCAGTGATAGTGACAGACAATATGTCTAGTTGTCCAGTATTCTCAAAGGAGCGAAATGATGAGTTAAATGATTTTGTAAATAATGCATTAGTTTTATTTCAACTGATTTTCATATAAAATGCAAATACCGATGGATCATATCTGTAAGTAAAACTAGAGTTTATAATGTAGTTACATATTTGTAGTCCAGTAATTTGTAACTGTACCATCTCCGAGAGGTTCTAGTTTCGATTTCTTTGTGCCTTTGTCCTCCGTTTAGTTTGTGGCTCGAAAAATCTAGCACCTACGGATCAATCTCAGTTACAAGACAACAGAAAAAGTAAAGCCGAATTAGAAGGACTACTAGAAGTAGAACGAACAATACCTTGTAATTATGGAATTTATATTCTAGCATATACAGGGTGTTAGGTAAATGGGTATATGAGCCGACACTAGCCCATGTTAACATGGGCATATAAATGGTATGGTGAAGTCAGAAATTTGATATCATCATTTTAATTTTTTTTTATTTTCATACAAAATAAATTTTATGAAATACGATTTGTATGAAAAATAAAATAATTAAAATGAAGATATCAATTTTCTGACTTTACCATACCATTTATATGAACATGTTAACATGGGCTAGTGTCGGCTCATATACCCATTTACCTAACACCCTGTAGATGACGCCATTACTATTTACGAGTATTTTTATTTATCAATCTATATTCGCCAATCACTTTTGCCATCACCAGTACATTCTTGCAAGTACTCGTCCGGCGGTCGGTAAGCGAATCACCTATCATTTTGATTGAGAGGGCGCCTCCAGGGCCTACCGTGTTTACCTCAGGCTTCGAACTTGCGATTGATTGAATATCTATAATCTACAATGTTTGTCTACACTTTTATTATTTTATAGTCTGGGTTCTGAGAATAGCGAAATTTTATAGATTGATGAGTCCATAATGTCAATAGGTCGTACATAAGTTTTGCGTTAATAGAAACAAAACCACTAGGTAATATTTTCTGAGGTTTAAGTATATGAGACGCTACCAGAGATTTTATCAAACTCAGGTAAGTAGGTAGTAAGAGAGACACGAGAATGGATGCGTGGATGAATACACTTAGTTTGCAAATAATCAATGTGAATTTGAATAGTCAATTGTCTGCATTAACCTTAACCCTCGCTGTACGAGGTGGGGTGTGACACACCCCAGTCCTTTAAAAATAGCCACAATTTTAAAAATTTGCAAGTGCTGAATTTGAAATTCTCAGTAGCTGGAATTATGACACTGCTGCTTCGATCAGAGTTGCAAAATCAGTCCAGCGGTGACTACCAACTGAGTTACATGCCTTTAAAGTGCGTGTGGGTGTCACACACCCCACCTGGTACGGGACGTTGTTAAAAAGTTTAAAAAAAAATCTGACAGTTTTGGTGTAATTTATATATTTTTAGCTTTGTAAATTGAATAAAATTCAATACAAATAATATTTTTCGTGATTTTTACGGTATCTGAAATTTTCAAGCACTTTTAGTCAAATGAGATGACTTTTAGTGCGAATCTGGAAGTTTAGTACTGAGATCCGAAGATGTATGTGAACATACACTTATGGGCTACAATTTATACTTGGTGATACAATTTATGGGCTACTGAAATGGAATAACATATTTTATAAATTTCACATTTAGGCCTACGCGCAGAGTGCATAATGTCGACTCAACGGACGCCACCACCTACAAAATCGACAGAGGGTGCCCTAGGGCAACAAACTGATCCCAAGGCCGACTTGGAGACCGAGCCCCAGGCCTTAACGGCAGTCCAGGACGATCACACTCCTCCTAGCTATGTTTTCCTTCGAAATAGAAGGCCGCGAGAAGAGGAGTTATCACCGTCCCAGTTCGATGACTTTAAACAAGAGATGACTAAGCTTATGACGTCATTTATCGGTGTACAACAAAAGTCTAGCGAGGCCATCACAAACTCACTAAAATCCCTTCAGCAAACGACATCTAGCATCGAGCAGAGCATTTCCCTGTTAACAACACAGAACGAGGAGTTCCATAAGAAAATAGAAAAACTGGAAACTCAGGCCAAAAAGGATCGGGAGTATATAAATACGTTAGAAGAAAAACTAGAGGACTTACAGAGGACATCCCGTAAAGCGAACCTTGAGTTAAAAAATGTCCCCCGCAAACCCTCAGAAAACAGGGGTGACTTAATTAATATGATAACCTGCCTCTCGAAAACTATAAACCTCGATTTGTCTGCGCGGGACATAAAAGATGTATATCGTTTAAAGGTGCGTAATGACAGGGAGACCAGCCCTCCTATCATTGTGGAGCTAGGGTCCACGATCCTCAAAACTGACTTTTTAAAGAAAACAAAAGAGTTTAACATCAAAAATAAATGTAAACTACAAGCAAAACATCTTGGATTCACTACAAGTGCGGACTCCCCGGTCTTTATATCGGAGCAGCTGACTGCTAAGGGTGCTCGGCTGTTCTTCCTTTCTCGAGACCTCGTCAGATCAAACAAGTTTAAGTACTGCTGGACTGCTTTTGGAAGAGTTCTGGTGAGGAAAGACGATCAATCCAAAATTATCTGTATTCAGCATGAGGCCCAGGTAAACCAGCTCCTGCAAGAAACCTGACTATATTTAGCGATTTCGCCTTTTACATATTTTACATACTACTGCAACTGCATGTATTATTTTGAAACTTTTCGTAATATATTACTCATAAATACTAAAACTATTGTAAGCTCGTTTTACATACTTTCACTCACACTACACATCACTATTACTATTTACAAACCCCAACTCTCATACATATTCATAACCACATACACCCACCTCACACTCACACAAACACTAAAAATACTTACTCTGAAAAAATCATGCACACAGTATAACTTAGCTTATTTACTCGTGGACACAGATTGGAAACTGTCTCTTAAAATACTAATCTATTTTACATCTATGAACAACTCCAGTAATGTCCTATGTCTTGAATATTTATTGTATGGATAGTCAACGCCATGCCTCTCAAGAATTAGACAGCATGCAAATATCTCATTCTGTTAGCTGCAATATGAAAGATCTGACTAGCCACTGCCAAAGACTAATGACTAATAAAAACTTAACAGTGGTAACCCAGAACATTGCAAGTATCTATAAGAACTTGGACGATCTACAACTAAATCTCTCAATGCTAAATTTTGAAATTGATATATTAATACTCACGGAATGTAGACTAGACTTAAATAAAAATATACCATCCATCGACAACTATACTTCTTATCAATCAACTAAACTCTTAAATCAAAATGACGGTGTTGTTGCTTATATTAAAACCAACCACAGGGCAAAGGTTACTGACTTACACCTTTCAGATGCCACTGGGCTCCAGATATTAATAGATAACTATGTCTTCCTGGGCATTTACCGTTCTCCCTCTTTCCTAAATGCTGATAATTTTACTAGCTCACTTAACACACACTTAGAAACTATTAGCCATTATAAAAATATATCTATCGTTGGTGACATTAATATCAACCTGCTCCCAACTGACAAAGAAAAGCCTCAATATCGTCGTAATAGGCTTAGTTACTTAGACGTACTGTCTCTGCATGGTATCTTACCTGGGCACAATCTATCTACGAGGAAGGGTTCATGTCTGGATCATATTATGTTGAAACTCGATGTCCAAGCTCATACTGCTTTCGTAGCTGTCGTTAACACTACAATTACCGACCACAACACGGTGTTACTTAGTTTATCTAACCCTACTGCTTGTAAACCTTTAACTAGATCTAAATTATTTACCGATTTTGATGGAACCTTAAAAACCCTTACATCCGCCGATAATACCTATTTAGAAACGTGTACTGATCCTGAGGATTATGCTGACTCACTTATTGGCATGATTATGTCTGCAATAAAAGCGAACTCTAAGCAGATTTACTTTTCAAATAATAAAAAGACATTAAAGCCCTGGATAACTGCTGGCGCACTGAGATGCATTCAACTCAGAAATAAAATGCAACTGAAGCTTGAAAAAGACCCCCACAATATTATTTTGAAAATCACCTACAAACGTTTTCGTAATTATTGCTCAAATTTGATAAAAAAACTAAAGCGACTATACCATAGAGATTTAATTAACAAAACTACTCATAACCCACATAAATTTTGGAAAACGGTCAACGAAATCACTAAATATAAAGCGCCAAAAACTAATAATGTAGCCCTATTAGAAACAAAAGCCGAACCTCAGGCCTCAGTCAACTTTGTTAACAATTTCTTCGTCTGTATTGGCGCAAACCTAGCAGACATAATTACAAAGCAATCCAGATATAGAGACTTCAGTACTTGTTACGAACGGCCTCTTTTGATAGCGTTTACCGCCGACGCGGCATCTGTTACAGGATCGTCATCTTGTTCATCGGCCACCGTTCGAGCACGCATCCTCGCTGTGCAAGCTAAGTTCGCTCGCAGAGCTGCCGACGCAGAGCGAGCGCGCGTGGAAGCGGAACGCGTGCGTGCCGCTGAAGAAAGAGCGCGGTTAGAAGCTGCCGAAGCCGTGGCGAGTGAGCTTGAGCTGCAAGCGGAACTCGCCCATATAGAAGCCAGCTTCAGCCGATCTCGCTCCAGTCGTCACAGCAGCCGCAATCTTACGGAGTGGTTGGAGGATACGGCGCCTTCAAATCAGGCATCGTCTACCAGCAGGTTTGCCTCTCCGGGCGCGCCTATCTCTGCGTGCCCAGGTAAATCTGCTCTTGTTAACGTGCCTATTTCAGGACAACCTGGAGCTGCCACCGGGGATGCGCCTACCTCTGTGCATCCCGGCCGTTCCTTATCTAAGGTTGCTGCGCCCCTTGACCCAACCCTCCTGCCCGCCGGTCCCAGTGTCCCAGAGTGGTTGGAGGATACGGCGCCTTCAAATCAGGCATCGTCTACCAGCAGGTTTGCCTCTCCGGGCGCGCCTATTTCTGCGTGCCCAGGTAAATCTGCCCTTGCTAACGTGCCTATTTTAGGACAACCTGGAGCTGCCACCGGGGATGCGCCTACCTCTGCGCATCCCGGCCGTTCCGTTTCTATGGTTGCCGCGCCCCTTGACTCAACCCTCCTGTTCGCCGGTCCCAGTGTCCCGCAGGAACACCTGTTACCTGTCCGCACTTTATCTGAACGGCCCATAAACAAATCGTTGTGCACCACAGCCATCGGTTCTTCGCCATCTGTAAATAATCATCCATCACAATCTGTAATTATTCTACCAAATTGTGATTATTGTCAACAACAACATTTGATTGACAACTGTCATAAATTTCGTCATCTAGACATTATGTCAAAATTAAATTGGGTCCGTAAGGAAAAAGTTTGCACTCGGCGTTTGAAAAAAGGTTTACATACATATAAGTCGTGTAATCCAAATACTTTGTCAAGTCTCCGGTTGTAAATACAGACATCGACATCGATATCATGAAAAATTACGCGCAGTCGACGTCTCTTGTGCTCCTTCCAGTCTTAATTCTCCTCCATTATCTGGCCCAGGTCTGCTGTCTTCGTACGATGTTTTAATTTTCCGAGTTCGAGAGGATAGAGATTCCTGTTCAATTGCCATCAAGGAGATTAAGATTGGATCCCAATACAAGGACGTACGACACTTCCCATGTTGCGATCTTTCCTATTTGCCGTTTCGATCATCTTTAGTGCTGCATGAGGTGCAAAAGCCAGTGCATTTTAAAGACTTTTGGTTTTCGACTATTCCAGAGGCACCCGCTCTTGTGCCTTCTGAGCTCAAGTTTGTAGATAGTAAATAAGTAGATAGTTTTTGGTTTTATCCGGTATCCCATACCTGATCAGTAGGATTTCACTATTTCTTTTTTGAATATTTGGTTACTAAGGTCAACCAACACATTATCCCACTTCCAATTTATTTTTTTGTATTTGTTATGGCTTAGTACACTTGTTTCCATTAATATTAGAAACATTGTTATTTTTTTGTTTCATTTAGAAAGACATTAATTTATTAGTCTTCATTTTTAGTTCTCACTTTTTGTTGGAAGTCGAAGAGGTTTCGCCATTAGCAACTTCCATTTGCATATTATCGGTATTTAAACCATTCATTTCAATTATCTCACCTATATTATTTTTGTGTACGGATCCGTTCCGTTTCAGCCAATGGCTGCATTTTTTCGTTTCAATAACGATCGCGCATCAGTTCATCAGGTGCTTGTAAGGTAGAGCTAATGTGTGTAAACCTTGCACGCTCCTGGCATTTCAAACTGTGCAATCCTAAGTTTATATTTATTTTTTACTTTAACTTTGGCTACTCTAGTTTTTTTATTTGTCTTAACTTTTGCAAAGTAAAACTTCGACGCGTGGTTCTGATTTAATACCAAGATGGTTATTGTGGCTCTCGGTAACATCTAACTACTTTTGAAAATTGGATGGACACTTCTGTCGTCTTGAGTGGAAGTCTTGGGTGGAACACATCGAGCTAGTGGATTGCAGACGTGTCATGACCACCAACGCCTTGCTCACGGCATACCAATATGGTCGTTGATGGGATTATTGGATACTGAAGCTCCATCGGATTTACGGCTCGCCATCTTTAATTTCGTCATATCCAGAAAGGGACCGTTCGTAGCCAGTTGATGCCAATGGTAGCCGCTGCAGCGTTGACACTCCGAAATGGTTGGAGAATACGGCGCCTTCAAGTCGGGCATCACATATCTACAGCTCTGCCTCTCCGGGCGCGCCTATCTCTGCGGGCCCAGGTAGAGCTGCCGCAGGTTTCCCTCTCCGGGCGCGCCTATCTCTGCGTGCCCAGGTAGACCTGCTACTTCAACTGAACCCGATTTGCAATCTGGAGCTGCCACCGGGGATGCGCCTACCTCTGTGCATCCCGGCCGTTCCTTATCTAAGGTTGCTGCGCCTCTTCCTTAAACTCCGCTGGACGCTGCTTTATCTACGGTTGCCACGCCTCTTCCTTTCTGCACGACGCCTCATCTGTTCACCTGACTGCAAGACTCCACCACCCCCTGACCCGAAGCCAGCACATTTTGAACCACCACGTCACGTCGCAAAGTTAAATGAACTTTTAACTCTTTTGGTAGCCCACCTTAAGGCCGGTCGTATCATTCTCTCCCGCTCTATCTCTTTTTCTTGATATTTATATTATTCTATCATTGTTGAGAGAGAGGGAGAGATGTTACGAACGGCCTCTTTTGATAGCGTTTATGGTTTATACTTTTATATTTTTCTATATGTCATCTTGTCATCTGTCTGTCTCTTCTATCCCTGTGATCCTGTATCTTCCTTTTATCCTTCTATTATAACGCTTTCCCTTCCTTGAGCCTGGGTATCATTTATCCCTTTCTATCCCAATTCTTAACAGTACTCTTGATAGTATTTCTAATCATACCCACCTTTCATCTTTTGTTCTGCTGGACACCGATGTAATGGAAGTAGAAAGAGTCCTTATGAACCTAGACTCGGGTAGCTCACCTGGCTGGGACAATATTAGCACGGCCTTCCTAAAGCATGCTAGATTGTTTACTGTTCCCCACATTTGTAGTCTCACTAATCTTTGCTTCAAGATGGGCGTCTTCCCCAGTTCACTAAAGAGATCAGTAGTCACCCCTGTGCACAAGAGTGGGGACAGAGCGGATGCAAACAATTACAGACCTATCTCTGTACTTACCTCAATCTCCAAAATCATCGAAAAAATACTAAATAATAAATTGGTTAGTTTTCTTGATAAATTTAAAATTCTATCTAACTCACAATATGGTTTTAGGAAGGGTCTCTCGACGCAAGATGCCATTTTAGATCTTACTTCAGTAATAGTCAAAGAGGTTGACGGAGGCAACAAATGTCTTACAGTCTTTTTGGATCTTAAAAAGGCTTTTGACACCGTTTCTGTGCCTATTCTTGTGCGCAGGCTTGAGGATATAGGAATAAGAGGCACTCCACTCCTACTATTTAAAAGTTACCTGGAGGACAGAACCCAGGAAGTAAAAATTGACGGCTTCATCAGTGAAAAAGCAACAGTCAACTTCGGAGTCCCGCAGGGAAGTGTCCTCGGCCCAACACTCTTTTTAATATATATAAACGAGTTATGTAATCTCCGGGATGTTGGGGGGAGGATTTTCGCCTATGCGGATGATACTGCTGTGGTGTTTACTGGCAACACTTGGAATGAAGTTCTTGTACGGACTGAGAGGGGCTTGAATATCATATTCAACTGGCTCAGAGATAACCTCCTAACATTAAACATCCAGAAAACTAATTATATTTGCTTTACTCCATCTAACAAATCACAACCTAACAGTAATTTTCAAATAAAAATTCACAATTGTCGAAACCCTGGTAACTTGAACTGTACTTGTCCCCCTATAGATAAAGTCAATCAAACCAAATATCTGGGTGTTATACTTGACCAGCGACTCAGTTGGTACCCACACATGGAGCTCTTAATCAATAGAACCAGAAAGCTCACTTGGGTCTTTAAGTCTCTGAGACAGGTCATGACAAATAAATTAAACAACAAAATCTACATAGCCCTAGCTCAGTCAGTACTTACATATTGTATCCCAATCTGGGGTGGTGCAGGCAAAACCCACGCTCTTGAATTAGAAAGAGCTCAGAGATCCCTCATCAAGGTCATGTATTCTAAACCTTACCGTTTTCCTACGGATAAATTATATCAAATTAGCGGTCTACTTACAATTAGGAAACTTTATATTTTGAACCTTGTACTGCAATGCCATAAATCTTTAACTCATGTCGACCTTACCCACAAGAGAAGGAAAGATGCTGTTGCGCCTGCCCCCACAATACGTACAGTTTTTGCCACAAGGCAATATTTGAGCCAGTCTGCCTTTGTTTACAATAAAATTAATAAATTACTGAATATTTACCCAATGATAACTCATACTTGCAAGGAAACCTTAACTAAATGGTTATATTCACTTAATTATGAGGAGGTTGAAAACCTACTAGTACGAATTATTTAAACAAATTTCACCACTAAAACCTGACTGTAAAACTCACCATCACGATCCCTGTATGCAGTACATACATTTATACTGATCCCAAGGAACCCACTCCGTAGGGCATACAGGACAGACTCGTGACAAGACACATAGTATTTGAACATGTTCATATTATTCATGCTTTAACGAATACATATACTACACATTCACACCTTCACACTCACATTTACACATTCACACTTACACACTCACACTCACACTCCTACACACAACCACACATAACGAGCATTATCCTATTCTTTTCTTTTTTAATATACTATCATTAAGCGTAAATCTTTCTATGTCAATGAAAGAGAGTCAGTAATCAACCATAACTTATTACAATATACCTACTGCTGTAATTTTCTTACATACCAAAGTAAATGCTTACTTAGTGAACTAATACTCCTAGAATTAATTAGAGATATCCTAATGGGAAGTAGCGAGTTATTCCCAATACAAGTGTCTCTGACTACTTACCGGGAAGACTCGGTAATAACTCTGTACAAGTATATTTGGAAATAAATGAATTTTTATTTATTTTATTTTATAAATAAATAAAATTGTTACGCTCCCATTTTATGCATTGAGCATACTCATTTTCTTTCATCAGAATTGTGGTAAATTGAAAACCGATGATCAGAACAAATTTATACCCTTCCAGTTTTTAATTTACTTTTAAATTATAAGTAAATACTTGTACTTTTTTAAATAAAAACGGTTGTCATAATTAAAGGCACTAATTAAAAATTATACATAGGAAACTGATTCCTAAATTACAAGAACAACGGAAATTGTGTCTTTTTGTTTTTTTATGATAAAAATGTTATAATACATAATTTTCAGCTCAGAGCATTTCTTAAACCTAATTAGCATACGTAAATAATCAATATTAAATATTAAATTCCACCTAAAAAATGTTGAATGAAAATTTTATCACTTTGTATATTGGGGTGTGTCATACCCCACCTGGTACGGGACGTAACTTTTAGTCACCTCGTACACGGAGGGTTAATTAATTTTTAATAAACAGCCATTAATAATCTAGAATCATTATTCTAAGCTCTCTCTATTTTGTGTGCCGCTAGTTGACAAAACCTGCCATACTGACGGAGAAAATTCACAAAATTACGTGCTGTATCTTCTTTCCTTTTAGCTCTAACAATAATATCAGTTTAAACCCCACCAAGTAAAACATTAATGAAGTAATATTGATTACGTAACTAAATCGCTGCAGCCACGTATTATAATATGTGTAAGCAATTAATTCTAAGATAGGTAATCGAGTCCCTGATGCCTGCCCCCGGGATGACCCCACCTAACGAACTATATGTACCTACTTCCCGAACCTCAGGCCACAGTGGAGAAGTGTGCAGTATGCGCGCTTAGCAGTTTTTAGTTTATACCAAACTAAACGTACAATGCTAGTCGGGCTTCCCCTAGGATTTCCACAATGATCAGTCCTATACTACCCGCAACCTACAATAGAATTTCAGTCCAGAATAGCCAGAAAAGCTATTTGCTAAATAATATAATAGAAATAAAGAGCTCATAGAACGGACGACCATTGGGATTGGGGCAGAAAAGTACCAAAAATTCTATTAACTTAAAGATTGAACTGTCTCAGTGATCTTAAAAATAATTCGGTGCCAATAATTAGTCGGCTTTTGTTTTCAAGATTGCTGATTAAATGGCGCACTGAAACTTGAAAATTCCCTCCCCGCAATATTTATACGGGAGGACCGGACATAGAGTGGACATAGTCCACTAGGTGGACCGACGATCTGGTGGAGGTTGCGGGATATAAGGCACCTAGGCTGCATACGGGCAGCACAGGGGGAAGCCTTTGTCCAGCAGTGAGCAGTAGAAATTTTTTTTGAGGTTCTACTTTATCCAGTTATATTGTGGTAATACTTCTCAAACCTCTTACTAACTATTTAATGGATTATTTCGATATTAATTAACTGCGTATAAAATATTCACAGGTAGTGAGTAAAGGATAGTGATTAGGTATAATTAGATTGTTTTAAAAAACTAAGAGTAACAGAAAATGTATACTTCCAAAGTTTCTTTATTATCTTAAATTAGATTATTGATACCTATAAGATTTCTTAAAGTAAGTTGGGATTATTCCACAAACATTTCAAATTTGTAGGGACTCTATTAAATTAAAAACTAATCTTGTGCCGTTTTTATACGAGTACTTTATCGACATTTCTTTGTTAAATTTAATTAGTTCATTAAATTGGCCCAAAACACTAAATACAAAATGAATTAAAAAATTTCCAAACATCAAATAGAAAACACGATCCTTTTTTCAATTACAATAAAACTATCACACTAATGACAAACAAATCCAACGCAAAATCGAAAAGCAATTTTTTAGTTAACCCCCCAGAGACGCGAGTACTCGGTAAAAAGCACCGCTCGGTACCTCAGGCCCGAACTTAGTAATCGATACGGCCTTAGGGTTTTGGTGTTAGAAGTACCATCGATCAGCCGCCCTTTGCCCACCCGGTCGCACTTTGGAGATAGTGTGGGTAGTCAGTGAGTCGGCAAGTATTTTTGGGTCTAAGATGATAATCGGTAATTAGTGAGGAATATAATCGATGTTCACGGACGCAAAAGGGACTTTGTCCTTCGCCCTTTGAAGCGGGAGCAATTTAGAACATTCTGTTTACCCTTTATTAATAAAGGGTAATAATAAAGCCAGAACTATGTCTTGTTTCTTTTGAATGTGTATTTTCTTATGTGAGAAAAGATTATTTCCATGAACAACTTTTTAGAATGAATATTGAACAAAAAAATGCGTGGAATATATTTATTTAACACGAAATTGTACTTGTTTGAAACAATTATTGTAAATAATCCAACAATACTGGGTATTTGCGTAGTTTGTGATCAGAATAACTACCCCGAAACAATTGTATAAATGTCATAAAACTTTATGTTGGTGCGATAAATAGAGCTTTTTAAAAGTGTTTATTGCTATTTTTTTATTTTTTTTACAATTAATCTTCTATTTCAATTTACATCACATGGATTAGAACTACCAAAAGCCTTAAATCCAAGCGAATAATTTATCAGTAGATCTAAGATTTTACCTATATCTTGAGTGAAGTTCGCAGGTAGGCCAAGGAGAGCACTTAACATTTCCTAAAAGTATACATTATTGAGGAGAGCTCTAAAAACAACGTTTTTACATCCCGGCCGTCCGCCGCGCATATTTTATTGCGGGTCCCTGGGATGACCCCGTGTCGGACCATATAGAGTTTGGAACTTTTAGACAGAATAAAATATTAACAAAGTGTGCCTAGGTACATTGAAGGTTCAAAAAAAGTGAAATGAATTTACCTTTAAAATGAAAACTCCGCAAGCAGAAAATCAAAATATGATAAGTGAATCCATATCTATTCCAAAAACGTGTCTTGAATCGCATCTTCATTGTCTGTTTTTGACGACATCACTCATGGATGGACAATTTCTGAAATCGTAACCTACATCATGTTGGTCAATTAATCCTTTTTGTTCATTCGTCTCTTCAGGTCAGTGACCGAAAAGCGATCTTGATCGTTGAATTGGTTGGTCCAAAATTCATCTCTACTTCTTCCATCAGGTGACAAAGTTGACGGCTGATTTTCTAAGAAGCTTGTAGCTCGTTATCTGTAACAAAACAATTTAAATAAGAATTAATTCTCCCAAGGATTGGCTAGTGAAATGATAAATCACAACTTTTCGAAACGTATTCCGAAGTTTAGGTTTCAATTTTAATACAGTGTTGCTAAGAGTATTCGTGCAAATTCCTTAATGATACCTTGGAGGGTATCTACAAAGCGACAAGATCTGTTAGTCTTAGATATAATCTGGGTTGGATTAAAATAGTTGGTGGCAAGTTGCGACAAGTTTTCAGCGCTATTGTTAGCAGTATTTACAGCATCAAAATTGGTTGTAGAAACTAATACATACATCGATTGATTCGATTGTGTAATGACATAACTAAATGGCAAATATGTAAATATACAAAGTGACCTCACGCAAATTAAAAAAGGTCAAAAGTGGCTCCAAATGGTTCGTGTAATATTAAACACGGTGCCGCTCACCAATCCTGTTACTTGAACTTGGCTTGACATACTACCGCGTGTCTAGATAAAGGATTTGAAAAACCTATTTAAAAGCAAACAAAGAATTTGTATTTTCAAATTATGTGAGTGAACCCTGATTCTCAGTCGAGAGTATAATAAAATTGAACCACGGTAATCTACATCATCAGCCTATACTTATGAGTCAAGTAGGTACGAGCGATGATTAGTTTTACGAATTTAATCCTTAAAATTTTTTTTCTCCATAAGATGGCACGTCTATCGCATCTCAGTGCACGAACTACCTGGCCGGTCCCGCGAGACCGCAGGGTCTGATGGACGGACCTCGCCGTGCAAGGGTTAACCTAAGTCAATATAAATATTTGAGGAGCACGGTGCACGTCTTGTACGTATAGGTACTTGTACGTCAGACTTTTGCTACAGATAAAATAATGTGTGCTCGAAAGTTTTTAGTTCAAAGTTTTTGGTTTGACTTGACGTTTTATTTCGGCAAAGTTTGGATAACGTCAAGAATTTAAAAAATCTTCTAGTTTTCGAAGAGCAAAAATCATAGCGATGATGAAAATAAGTTAAATTGTTATGCCGACCAAACTTAGTTACTTAAGCATGTACTTTATATTGACTAGTTAATGCTTAAAACCACTTAATTTTATTGATTAGGAAAACACTTAAACACAAACGCTAACTTGGATATTCGAGTAGGTAAATATTCGTTTAATAGGTTTGGCTTTTTGATTAAATATTCATGTAAAATCTGAAGATAGTAAGTACATTACTTCTTTCAATACAATTAGATTCAGACCCATCACTGAAACCCAGTATCTGTGACCTAATAACCAACAAAACCTAGCCTGAAGGCAAGTTGCCTAAAACGTCTTTGGAAAAATTTCGGCTTTCAGCATACTGAAATTCTGGTTTTCAAACTATGGTTTGTAACTACTGAGTTTTAATGGGGCATTTACTGATTCAGATCCTTTCAACTTTTGTTCTGTACCTACATAATTAAATAGGTAACTATCCCCTAAAGCGGACATATTGGTCCCGTGTATGTGGTTAAGCTGACAAATGGGGGAGTACGTGCGAATTACCCGGAGTTTTATCCCGGGTTCGAACCCCGTCCCTCGGGCAACCACCGTCCGAGAAGTTTGTCCTGGACCCTTGATATTTGTCTAGAGCTGAACATTGATTGTAGACAAAGGACAATCTTCGTATGTACACTTTTACGACATTATTGGTGTAATGTTTTGAAGATTGTCCTACGAGAACGAACTCGTAGTGTTGACTTTAAAAATGTTTTTGAACTGCGTTGTGATCAATGTTGTAATTTAAGTAGAATTTTGCTATGTCTAGGGACGCTTCCTAATGAAACAACACTCAAACCCTAGCCTTATAAGCTTTTGATAAGTTGAAGACCTGTCACAGGCATGAATCTAGGCTACAATACTCGATAATATTGTATTTTCAAGTTCAAAATTAAAGATTACCCTGAGGTCGTTTCCATACCAAGACTGTCAATTGTTTTAGGCAATCGAAATAAAAACTTTTTACCCTCTTTTTTTTACTTTAGACCCTCCTCAGGTTCTCCTGACCTGCATCTTTGTCCACGATTATGGATTAATAGCATCGAATGATGACTGATTAAAGAATGACTTCTTATAATAATTCGAACCATCCTTTACTACCGCTAATGTAGAGTTCAAGAATGCGGGGTATCTACCAGCTCTACAAACACACTCGCACACTCCTCGGCCAGTATCTCCAGTTTTCTTATCTACTTACTTCGCGAACGAGTCTCCGGGGGCTTCCCCGCCTCTTTACGGCCTGTCAATGACTAGTAAATTTAGAACCGGCCCGCCATTGATATAAATGTTTTTTGTTTTCCCTATACGACCCTTCCGATTGTAATTTAGTGGCGCGAACCGATGAGATGTGTTGTTATTTCGTGTTTTACAATATTTTTGGTTGGTTTTCTTGTAAATAGGAAATAGGAAACAAAAGGGTATAATAGACCTTACCCTTTTGTTTCCTAATTCATAAATTTTTGCGCTTAAAATTTCGCTTACGTCTTTTATCAGGTATTAGGAAGAATCCTGTTACAGGCAGTTTGCACGAAGCTATAATATTTTAATCCTTCGATTACTTCTTTATTATGATACACAAATATTGAACTGATATTTATTACCCAGCAACTATAGACGCACAAAGCGCTATACAAAATTTTATAAAAATGATAAGTTTTATCCTAATAACAAACAACCGCATCCCCATTCATACAATCACTTACACGCATTATTCCCATGATTTATTTAACAGGTTTACCACGAGTCACAAAAAACTTGTTTAGGGAGATTCATCTCCGAAAACCATCATTCACGGCCGCCACTAAGTGGCCAATGATGGCCCGTGACGGACGCCCTTTGTGGCCTGAGTACCTGTCCACAAAAGGTGTTGATCCTAAAACCAACATCCGTGGTCCATTGGACATTTATACTGTCTAAACGAAACACGTTTCACGCGTGGCGATGTAATAAAAGAATGACCATTCCCCTAAAACTCGAAGACAAAAAAATCAGTTACGCGCTTTTGGTTTGAACCTTATTCCTTCGTGATAAGGTTGCCCAAAAGACACTTTTCCGGAAAAAGTCAGTTCGAACCGGTCAGTTCGGCACGCGTCTAACCGGTCAGCGATTGGTGTGGGGTGGGTTGTCCGGACAATCGTGATTGGTCAGCCGAAAATCGCCAGGTGTAAATAATTCGCCGTTTGGGTTCGGTGTGCTGTGTTTTGTAGTTTATTTTGTGATTTTAGTTAGTTTCGGTGCTACGACGATCACGTGAACTTACATAAGTCACAATAATTTGGAAAATTGATTATGTTGCGTTAAAAATGTAGGTAAGTAAACTTTTAAGACAAATGTCATGTTTATGGCTGTAATTAAATTAAGACGTCACGACTTATAACGAATGAATTTGTTTAATAGAAAAAGGTTAATGTAATCATCATAATCTTAGCTAATTAGGTTACACATACATACAGTTACTACAAAGTTTTGAAATAAGAAAGAATAAATTATCATGGAAACTTAGTTTACGAGTCTTACAAAAATGCTTGTAATTCCTTTGCCAATCGATTAAAAATATTTTCTTCAAATACCATTAAAGAGTGAAGTTGCATATCTTCGGTTATTACGAACTCTACTGGTGTGAACTCGCAGCTATATTAGCCCTGGCATTCTCCCACGCGCGTGCACGCGGGGCATCCGCGACATATTACATTTCAAGCAGACAAACTCGGTGATGCGGATTTTTTGAATGCGATATTTGTGATATTGTAGATGCGATTTTGTAGTACAGTTTATAACGTTTTCGGTGTCACTCAAATAGTGATTTCAGATCCTACAATAGAATACGTGTTGACAAACAAATCAAATTATTATTTGGACTCAAACAGTTATTTCAAACAAGCATGAAAATCTTATTTTTAATGTTATAACATAAAGTTTAACATAATATTGAGCAGAACCTACGAGTAATTACATTACTAAAATGTACATTTAAGGCAATCCAAAATGATTTTCTTGATTTTTAAAGGACAATGTTCGTTCTCCATACATTGTTCGCCGTTAGATCAACAGTGCCGAAAAAATACTTTCTAGGTTCTAAATGACACAAATCTTTATGTAAGAACAATTATTCCTGGCGGACCAATTCTATAAACTTATTGATAGCAATATTGTTATCATAACCTCTTACTTACTAGTATTGTATTATATTATTTTATGCACATCGATTTGGGAGATGTTCTGTATTGTAGTTGTCGCAGCCAAATTGTATTATAATATTGGACGGGTTTTGGAAATAGCTCGGCGTTCCACTTTTATGATTTACTTACTTACATTTTGCACGTAAATAAATAACATGAATCCTATGTTTACTTTCCACTCTTGACATTTAACACGTGACTTACCAAACTAACTATCTCCATGGTTACCGTCTTATGCTGGATTTCTATATTCAATCTTAATCCAAATTGGACGGATTTGGATTGTCAACTGTCAAATTTAAAAATGTTTTTGGCCAAAATATCTGCGGTTTTTGAAGTTTTTACATTTTTATATTGTTTATAAGGCTATTTAAACAATATTAAAGTGTAAATGCGTCGAACATTTTGGAAATATAATCTAAAATAGAATTCAATTTGACAGTTGTAATCCGGATTTGGACAAGGATTGAATATAGGAATCGGGCGTTAGTCTATGCATGACTAGGGATTGAACAACTTTTAATTGAATATTATTAACAATTCTCGATAATTATTATCGATTGAAAAATATTCGGTATTTGAATCGAAAGATATATTCAATTTTATCAATATCAAAATATTCAATTTTAATAATAAAATAAATATTATTTACTACTACCTATGAAATGTTCTGAACATTGCCTGGAGCGCTCCCCCAATCCTGGGTTTTCCCTTTCCAAGCTGAGAGGACATCTTTTTGGTTCTATCGATACATTATAAAGGTACTTAATATTTGAAATGTATTACCAATTATTGTTATAAGCATTTTGAGCGAATAAAACTTTCAATTCTATTAGAACTTTAGACATTTCTCTCACTTTAAGCGGCATTGGATTTTTCATCGGATTTTGAAACTGTTACAGATATATTAAAGATGATCCCATATTGTTGTCATTGTCTATATCAGTGTTATGATCACAATTCTTTTTATTTTATTCATAACCTTCGACCAGTTGGACACATTAGATAGCTTCTTGTAGTATCGTGCAATATATTTTTAACTTTTAATTAAAATCTAGTCATACTGTAGCAATATGGACGATTTATTTTATTTACAAGATCGGTATCTTATTGTCTATGATGACCGCAGTCAACATCACTATTACATGGATTCCTAACAATGAAGTACGGCATTGCCTTGTGCCGATTTTACATAGATTTTATCGACACAAATTATGGAACTTCATAGGATATGGAGCAGGCCACGCCCTAAAATGTCCGGATGTCGTCATAGTATTATGGAATACATATAAAAGACTTTTATTATTTCATTTTCTAATCCTCAAGTGTCCGTTACAATCTAATTAATATTTAAGTATTCAAAAAGTAAGAGATTAATTTTGATACTTTACTGCTGTGCCCAGGAATCTAAGGCGGTTTCAGACAATGTCCTTTGTAAATACTTCTTTGATATAAGTTAAGCTAATACAATACGAGTACCCTTAGTAATAGTTAAAGTTAACCTTTGTGAATTATTCAAAGTCGCAACTCTATTTTTAACCCTTGGCATCCTGTACGCATCGCGGCATGCGTCCCGTGCATCGGAGACATATTACATTTCAAGCAAGCGATGCTTTATTGATATTGATTGTAATATTTTGCAAGCGATTTTGGATTTTTAATCTAAGCAATATCAATTTTGCTTTGCTTTTTTGCATTAGCATTCATTTGAATATCCAATAAAGGTTGGTGAGAAAATTATGTGTCTGATATAATTATCCAAATCTAAATTAAGTTCGACCAAATGACCAGTGATTATAGGGCGTGAATAACGCACTGTATTTCAATTGCAACAATTCTTTACAAAGGTCTTAATAAACTCTCATTTAATATCAATAAATCCAGGACAATAGATTCCATAATGTTAATTTTATTTCCCACTAACTAATGGTGCAAATTAATCCGCATTTCCATTAGGCCACTGCCGATGCCTGGACCCCGGCCGAGGGCAGAGGGATCGAGGACCACACTCTTCATAATCCCGCCCTAGCGCCTGTCCCCTGCAAAGGACATTTCCATTTATTATTGAGCACTTAATTTATGTGTTTTGTTATGGACCGACAACTGGTGCGCTCACCTCGCTTGAATGGCGGGATTCGCAAAACCACGCCAGATAAAATTGATTCGTATTCTCTTTGCAACAAAACTGAAAGTAGATTGACATGAGCTGGCATTTAAAACTTTTGGATTCTAATTTCAAAAACTGCTTCATCGCACATTTTAAAGTACGTTCTGACAAGCTATTTTGAACTTTCTCGTAATCAAAAGACAGTGGGTTTTGTTTTAGTACCTTTACATTGTCTAAGCCTTTCGGTCAGGCTGGAAGATGGAATTTAAAAAGAAATAAAACTTTAGCCGGCGAATACTTTTGTGCATTATACCCTGAAGTTAAGGTTCAAATTAGTTTGCATGGAATGTGATGTTAGGCCGTTTTTGAGCAAAATTTGGTCACTCAAGAGTTGTTTAGACAATGTACGCAGCAATCGGTATTCGGAGGCAGATTGTTCAAGAAGGGGTGAAATGACATTTGGGATAACAGCAAATCCCTGGGAGTTTGACGGTCATTTTTCAAAAGGATTCCCGATTTGAAATTGCTGACTTTAAAGTAGTTGACGTCACATTTATTATGAAGTTCAATGGCTCGGTGCGTTTCTGGCAATTGGCAATAAAATTGATTCTGACCATTAAAACTTTGTGCCTTACTTTGTCACTTCGCTCCGGCATCATTTTTAGGTAATAAACAAATCTAGTACCTATTCTTGGGAACCCTGCTAGTTGGTCAGCCTCTAATACAGACAATAATCATAGTACTAAAATAAGGAAGTGTTGTAGCTGTACAGAGAACTCGGTGCCTACAAAGTGGTACAAAGTGTTTTGTCACCTTTAACCGTATAAAAGTGTATTATTGGTGACATTGCGATGTAGTTTTAGGACCTGAACGTATAAAAAATAATTATTTTAATATCGCATGTTGCTCGAGAAAAACCTACTTCATAGTCATAGTCATCTACAAACATCAACCTCGAAAAAGGTTTCCTTCCTATCAAATTGTATTTTTAACATGAAACGCAAAAAATTAAATCAGCAAAATAAAAGTAATGAAATAATGACTCGGCAAAAGCTCTAATTTGATATTCCATACGCGAGAGCTCTCAAACGACCGCTTACATGTACAGCTTATAAAAGCGTAAAAAATCAAGAAAATTTCATGTGAACCAGACACATGGCGAATAAACATACGGAGTAGATACTTACAAAAATATGAAATTCACCACAACATTTGCTGGGGACGGGCGGATGCGTAGCGACAGCAAGAAAATACAGAGAGATGGTTAAACTTTGTTTTTTAATAGCTACAGTAAATCTACGCTCTATATTTTTGGCGCACCTCGTCAAAGATGTGATAGAGTGGACATAATCTATACTATCTATCTATACTAATATTATAAATGCGAAAGTAACTCTGTCTGTCTATCTGTCTGTCTTGCTTTCACGCCTAAACCACTGAACCGATTTTAATGAAATTTGGCATAGAGATAGTTTGAGTCCCGGGAAAGGACATAGGATAGTTTTTATTCCGGTTTTTGGAACAGGGACGCGCGCGATAAAGTTTTTCTGTGACAGACAAAATTCCACAAGGGCGAAGCTGCGTGCGGAAAGCCAGTTAGTTATACATCGCGTAATGATTAAAATATACATATCTGCTATGCAGAATTACCTATAATTTCAATAAAAATGGACGCTGCAAGTACTTTGAAAGGTTTCGGAGTTCAAAATAAAGGCTTAGTGCTCACTAGTTAGCACTCTGAAGATTGATTCTTACTCGCCAGTGGTGCATTGTGACCTATTACTTTGAACTCTGAGTCCGACTACTAACTGAAAACATGCTCTTGGGCACGATAGCCAAACCTGTCGATGATATTATATTCCTAACCCATCATTATTCTGACATGAACTCAACGGTGTCTCAACATTTTAAGCGAGAGCCATTTAAATTTCAAAGAAGAACATATTATTATTAAATGTAGTAAATCGGAACAATGATTTTGTGTAACTTTTTTGCAGTCAGTACTTGTTCACTCGTCCATAATGTGAGTTGATAGGTAGATGTATTAAAAAATAGTATACATTAGACGCGAATACGGCATAATATCATTCAAGCACAGATAATAGTACCTACTGTCTGGAACAAGGTAAGTATACCTACCTGGTGAGATTATACTTAAAGAACACGTAATACGTTCCCTATTTGAAGATAGATAACTAGGGACTTTGTTTACTTAACAAAAAATCCCTATTTCATCAATCCATCTTTTGTAAAACAATATTTATTGATCAAAATTCCCAGAAACTTATCCTTTAAGAAGGTTAAGGTAAATCTTAACGGGAAAATGGATTAATTTACAAACAATACCGACAAAAAATCCTAATATTGACTTGTTTAAGTAAATATAATCCAAAACAAAGATTTAAAATATATATCAGCTTGTATTTCAATCGGCCACAACAACAAATTCCAAACTTAACCCTAAGTTACCGCTGAAATGGTACCCGCTCTGGATTTTTCCAGCCTTTTTGTAGTGAATTTCCAAAGCTAACTCCATCAGTCACCGGCCGGTCGTTTGTTACCTATTGACGCAACGACAGACAGACCACGCCGTTTGTCGTTTAATACCACTACCATGGGTTCTTTACTCAGTAGTACTTTCGAATTAGGAATGGTATTTGTGAAATCAACAGAGATTTTAACTCTGACACTTGATAAATTACTGTGAATAAGGTAAATTAAACTCTCTGCTTATATTTTGTGATGTCCTTAATGAAAAAAAACTTAGAATACATCTTAAAAAGAATAATTGACAGATTGTATTGTTGAACGGATTGAATGATCAACCATGACGTTTAAATACTCATTTATCCATATCATCCTAATTAAATAGCAAACTTTACCTATCGTTCGTTTTTTTATAAAATGGAGAGATAAATTCACTTACCGTTACGAAACTTACATTTTTGCTATCGTTCAAAACTATGCAAACCAATGGTATGGGATAAACAGACAACCGAAAAGATTAATGTGGTTTAAAGTTTTAGAGGAACTTGGACTGAGATAGTGAAGAAAGTTTCTCGTTTTTATTTTCATGTACCATTGCTGTGTACCATAAATTTTGTTGAATTCAAAAAAATGCAAATATTTCTAATGCTGACTGCAGAGAAGGGTGACGTACGGAGCGTATCATATTGTCTGCTTGATTGTAAGTTTTTTTAGTGTTTGCCACACTAAAAAAAATCATATTGGAAAAATAATAATGATATGGAAATTAACAAGAGAATAAGTAGATAATACAATGAGAGATAGCTCAAGCAAATAGCGAAAAATAGATTAAGTCATAATAGCCGAGTAGAAAACTTCTATGACAATAATTATTTAAGATCTAATAACCAAACTAAAATCCTTTGCCATTTTTTTTAAATACGATGAGACGAATAAACTTAATTAGTTAGGCATTGATTTAAAAGAGCCAGTAAAAATACTTTCTAGTCTTTCTACCTATTCTGATTCATCAAATTACTTTCACGTGCAATTGTTTAACATAAAACAAGATTCAACGTCAATATCTATACAGTTTATAATAAAGCCATAATACACAACGCTCGTGTAGGTGTAACCGCATATCAAACCCTGTCAGCACTCCCACAAAAACATCTATTCCCATTTTTGCAAGGCCAACAAAGGGTCCAACAGACCCGGCCCATTATCTGCAAGCCCCGCAAACTCATTCCCACATAGCCATGACAAAATACCATCATAAGCCAAAACACGAAAAACTGGACCCGTGTAACTGTCTGCCATTTATCTCGGCCGCCGAAAACGTCTACAACTTAACCCAATACAGTCCTAAGTAAACTTTAGGCCAACTTAAACGGCGCAGTCCCTTTCTTAGCCACATTCTAAATAAATAACATCTAATGGGGGGCATTCATCAGTGTTTCCACGTTTTTAGGTGGGTGCTCACTCCCCTTGCGTCTACTGTTTTGTTGCGAACATTTGCAATAAATCCTTGCACGAACCTTTGCGAGATTGAACTTTATATGTAACTAAATTAAGGCTGAATTTTAATTGTATTTTTAATGGACAAAGGGCGTTAAGGAAATTTGGAGATTAGCAGTGGCGAGTGCAAAGATATGAGGGGGAAGGACGGTGGCCGTCGGGTGGCAGGGGTCCACCCATCCCGGTTTTGTTATTTTTTGTTGCATTTTTTTGCGTGAGCGCGTGCAGGGTTAGATGCAAAGGTAAAGGTAGCGCTTTGTTAATGTACTTTTATTTTTTCGTATCATATCTGTTTGGAGAATGTTTTCATTACTGTTATTTATATTTGCGATTGAGCAATAACCTTTAAAAATGTTGTTGAAAAATATATTTTAGGAGATTTTATACAAATAAGAGGAGATTTAAAAAAACAAAGTGATAAGATTACAAAAAAGACTGTAAAAACAAAAAGGTTAAACTTATTTAAACCCTTTATGTTAACACTGCGGCGCTATTTTATTTTTGTTTTATTTTATAGGTACATTAGTAGTAATTTTCGATTTTGTTGTGAATTTTTTAATCGATTTGGTTGTCTCTATTAAGCTCATATCCCTTCTTTTTTACAAAATAATAACATTTGGCTACAAAGCTATTTTTACTTGCTACCTTTTATTATCAGCGTAATAAGCGAGCGTTATCAGGGCTGCGCCACAAACGTCGCACCGTCGTCACGGCGATAGCCCTGAAAAGGGTCAGTCCTTGTTTACATGCAACTGCGAAAGGTTGGGATTGCTACACAGAAAAATAATGTCTATTTATATTAAAATAAATCTCTAAAGGTCGTCCAAGGAAAAAGTTGAATGAACTTCATAGTTACATGACATAGTTTTGAACGATCGCGTGGCAGGTCACCTATGCGCTGGACAGACCAAGTGAAATCGGCAGTGGGAGACGGCGTATGTGACTGCACCAGACAGTCTGCTAATAGACAAAGATGGAGGGTGATCGTGCGGAGAGTTGTGTCCGCCTCTACAACCGATGTGAACAACGCCTCAACGTGACCACGTCACACAAAAAGAAATTTCTAAATGTGTTGCTAAGCCAGAACGAACTGGACTATTCTTCCATTATACGGACCGAAATCGCAACATTAGAAAGTAAGAAAGGAAAATAAGCATTTTTACCCGACTACGCCACTAGGAGGGTTATGCTTTTTAAATAACAAAATATGCATTAAAATTTTTCTTCAGTAGGTAATTAATTAAATTTTATATTTTTTACGATATTTTTTTAGTTAACTACCCGTTAAAATAAAATGCTACCGTGTTTACCTTTAAGTGCTGTGGACTGTACCGCAAAATTTAGCTCACAATGTCAAGTTTCCAGACATTGTATAGTTTATGGGAAATTCTAATAGACTTGATGGGACAGTTAGAACTTTTATGGGTTCCTAGAGTCCATACTCGATAGACACCCACTTAACTTCTTCACTATTTTAAATGAAATCTCATCATCATTATGATCATTTCAGCCATAGGACGTCCACTGCTGAACAAAGGCCTCCCCAATGCTTTCCATGTTGATCGATTGGTAGCGGCCTGCGTCCAGTGCTTCCCTGCTACCTTTATGATGTCGTCGGTCCACCTTGTGGATGGACGTCCCACGCTGCGTTTTCCGGAAAGCGGCCATTCCACCCATTATTATCAATTTGAAATTAACTTTCAAGAAGAGATCGTACTCTCATCCCAAACGCTGGCAACGCACTTTTTACTCGGTTCATTCATTCATTTGGTTGTCCCCCGGGGTTGTGGTCTATGGGCAGCGGTAATCACTTACCATCAGGTGACTTACCATGAAAAAAAATATTTGTATGTTTGTTACAGATTCACGCTTAAACTGCTTAACCAATTTTGATAAATTTCAGTACAGAGATAGATTGTATCTTGGAAAAGGACATAAGCTTATTTCTTTTCGCAAAAACTATGAGTAGCCAGCATTAAATCCCTAAACCAATCATACTAATATTTCAAACAGAAATGGACCCGAAGCAGAACCTAAACAAAACTGTGAAACATTTATTGCTAGAAAATAAGAATCGCTGTATTGCAGTGCTACAAATTATACAAGTTGCAACTACTGTTTAAATCATCTAGTACAGTCGGCTATAAAACGTGTAAAAGCTCAAAGGCAGTACGAATTTGCGCCGAAACCGACCGGTAACAAGTTGCTCTGTATTTCAGCGAGTTCCGATCACTGGGGTGACTGTGAGTTTGTGAAATAATTTAGAACAAAGGGATACGTGTCTTGTAAACTGTAGAATCATCCTACTATAAAATTATAAGTACGAGTAAATGCGAAAGTTTGGATGTCATGTTACTGTTGTATGTTTGTTACTCACGCAAAAACTACTGAACGAATTTTGTTGAAACTTTACAATATTATTATTTATAATCCAGATTCAGAGAATTTATGCCGATCTGTTACAAAAGCTAGTATATCACACAGAAAATTGTGGGTATGCTCTATCAAGATGAACTAACTGACTTACACGATTTCATGGAAATTACTTGACTTTTATTGCACCTTATCGTGACTTTTTGGATGCAGTGAGTAATGGAATCTTTGATCATAATCTTCACAGGTCCTGAGGTCGTGAGCTTCACAGCTTGAGTGAGGTAGAGAAGCCTTAAAAACAATGATTTGCTCTCACCACCAGATTTGACAATGTGTTGAATTTCTTAGTCAGATAAATATCTCAAAAGCGGCTGTTTGGTTAAGTAAATTAGTATGGGTTACCTACATGAGTGCGACAAACGTTACATCGAATTTTGTTTCTTCGAAAACCTTTCTGCGAAGTTATTATACTGCGACGCCTTGTTATATCGATGCCTTGTTATTGCGATGTTACGTTACATCGAAAAACTTTACTGCGAACGATTTTACTGCGAAGCCTTCTTGATTTGACTTAGCAGATAGATAAAAAAATGAAATTACATACATACATACATACATACATACATACATACATACATACATACATACATAGAATAAAGTGGGCGGTACAAAATTATAGATGAAATAAGTTTATAAATACCTTAAATTTTATTTACTTATCTACTATATAAAAATAAGTCGGGTTTTCCTCCCTGACGGTTTCCTCCCTGATTTTCACGGTTTTGCATTCGTTGGAAAGGTCTCGGGCTCCGTGAGGTTTATAGCAAAGAAAATTCAGGAAAAATTTCAACAGAAAAGCGGGCAAACTACTTATTCTCACGCGTACGAAGTCGCGGGCGGCCGCTAGTCTATATATATAAAAGAAAGTCGTGTTAGTTACTCCACTTATAACTCAAGAACGGCTGAACCGATTTAGCTGAAAATTGTCAGGGAGGTAGTTTAGAGCCAGGAGAAGGACATAGGATACTTTTTATCCCGTTCGAAATTAAAAAAAAAGTCTGCTTATTTATTGCCATTAAGGCGGAACAAAGTTTGCCGGGTCAGCTAGTTACATATATTTAACAGTTACATCTTTGATTAAATAACATAAGAAAAGAAACATAAATATAAATAAATTATAAAATATGAATATAAAATCGTTCGCAGTAAAGTTTTTCGATGTAACGTAACATCGCAGTAACAAGGCATCGATATAACAAGGCGTCGCAGTATAGTAACTTCGCAGAAAGGTTTTCGAAGAAACAAAATTCGATGTAACGTTTGTCGCACTCACGTAGGTAACCCATATCAAATAGCATTAAAATGTATCAATGGTACTTCAAAAAGTCTAGGTATTGAAGGGTGACTCGCACTGTGTGACTTTAGTATGTGACGAGCGGCCAGCTCTCTGACATCGTAAGAAGACTGCTATCAGGATACTCGTAATACTTAGCTGTTTCTCCGGGTAACTAGTTCTATAATCTTTCATAGGGTTTCTGGCAGGCCTCTCGAGGCCATAATAATTTAAACAGATGACGGGTGCCATCTTTGCATGATGGTTTAGTCTTAATTAAAAACCAGGAAGGAGCATAAACTTTAACCACAAAAGTAGCCAGAGGTATCAAAATTTCTATTGGATTTTAAGTTCCTACAATACAAACGTAGTATTAGGTACGCTCGTGTGATCTAACGGGCATGTTACAATTCACCAGGAGAAATTATTGGAGATTTTGTGAGAATACGCCTAATTACCGCCGAGGCAATTTTATGCAAGTTCTGCTGATCAGTACTCAGATCATTGGCCAACTTTTTTTATAACTTCAGTGTCGCTGCGGAGGCAGTTACTCTAAACCGAATTCATTAATATTTTGCATGACTTCATTTAAGCCCTAAAGGCACACACACAATTTTGACTATTACATTACAGTTATCTGAAAAAAAAAATTTTCGGTTCACCCTAATGGCCACCCTACCCATAGCAGCTGCCAAAGGCCAGAGAGGAAACGGTAACTGAATGGAACTAAATTCCGACCGTTTCCAATGGCACCGGACTCTTCGGAATGCTGTTAGAGACTCTAAACGGACTCTACGAGACTATTCGCTATTCGGAGACGTCAAGCGATTAGTTCGAGACTCTATACTTTTATCGGACAGAGAATGTTTGATGTGTATTGGTTTTAAAGGAATTTGATCGATTGCGGTTCAAAGATAGTGTGTTCTGAAGAGATAAGTTGTTGTTATAATTACAGTAAACCCTTCATGCCTCGCATAACCTAAGTACCATAGGTACGATGGACACGTATGATACTTCGGTTACACAAAAAGTATGTATATCTTCGAACGCAACCAGATCTGAGGCTGGTGGCCATAGTAAATGTTGTTCGTCTTGGTAAGACCTTTCAAATGACACTAGTAGCATATCTATTGGAGCCGGGTACCATTTTGCCCATTGTCCTTTATGGGTGAAACATTCTGTAAAAATATGATAAAAAAAATAATCAAGTGTAGAGATCACTTGTTTCAAAAAATTTGATGCGTTGGTAAAATCGATTATTCTTAAAGATAAATAAAATAGATAGTTCTTTCAAAGTTGTTTCATGTATTCTAATTTTATTTATAGTTTTAGCCCACATTCTTCTTTACAGCCCACACCCTCATCGAAAGTTAAAACGTGAAATAAAACACCGTCTTTTGTTTTCATCGTGCCTACCTATAACGAGACGAGATACGCAAAAACAAAAGAAAATAGCTCTATTATGTGAAAACAACGCGCGGGATATGCCGCTATGTTAACCCGCTGGCGGTATTCATGCGATATATTCCACCATCTACTAACCAAATACACTTGACCCCTCCAATCTGATGTCCTTACCCCTTAAAATTCTATAGTTCTAAGAACGCAAAGAGGGTGGGTGTGCCAAGTTACGGTGGGGGCAACAACATATTTTGGTTATCCAAAAGTATAAATTCAGGCATAAGCTATCGACTTAGCCGTTATATTCAGAGGTATCGCTATTGGAATGGGCGCCTGTTTTGAAGACAAACACAGCGTATGAACGTGTGTTTTTAAGAAATCAACGCATAAAGATGTGGGACGCGGGGTACAAGTAAGTTGCGCGGAATAATATACGCAATATTTTCATAAATGAAACACGGTTTTGAATACGTAATCGAAGACGTGTTTTTGGTCCTTTTTGTAAGCGGTTCGTTTAGAAATTACATAGTTTAGTTTAATAATATGGAGTTAGTTAGGTATGTCAGAAAAAAATCAAAACTGCATAGTTGATATCCTTGTATAATAAGCTCTTTTCCTAAAATTGCTCTACCACCAAATACTTAAAAACATCATATCGGCATTAAAAGAAATACTTACATGGGTAGGTAATTAATATGGGTCAGTAGTAGTCATAGTTACTACGGTGTAATTTACGTACACAGTGATGATCACCATTATTGATTTATACAAAAATTAAATTATCACTATTAACGTTTCAAAAACTTTCGTGACATAGAATTCTAGGCACTCTGAGGCCGCCGACCTGTTGCCAAAAAAATTTTCTAACTAGTGTAGCTATGTTCTTAAATTATAAAAATATAAAGAACCATCCATTAAAGCATTAACTAACTAACCCAGGTATTAAATATTAAACATTCAAGACTAAGTTTAACTATAATTTTGTGGTTTATTGATTTATTTTCCATACTAGGCTCGCAATATAAATAGGCAATCCAAAGCTATATAACGTTAAAAAATTTGGCCTAAACCAACCTAATTTCCTA
Organism: Ostrinia nubilalis; assembly: GCF_963855985.1. NCBI lineage: Eukaryota > Metazoa > Arthropoda > Insecta > Lepidoptera > Crambidae > Ostrinia > Ostrinia nubilalis. The sequence goes on along the minus strand of NC_087101.1, from coordinate 12,530,999 downwards.
GAAACATTGAAGGATCACCCATTATGGACTTCGCCCAACTGTTGGAACTCCAAACAAAGATGGAATCCCTTAATTGTACCCTGGATATTAATCTATTACAAACTTCGATAATACCTGAAACCATTTTTGATAGACGAATTGGTGCCATATTAAACTGCTTCAGTGTATAATAAGTAATAACAATGAATACACGTTTAAAAATTATAAATAACTTGAAAAAATCGAACTGCCTAAGGCCGGAATTGAATCTACGACCTTCCGCTTGCCGGGCGACTGCTCTTCTAACTCTCCTGTAGCTGATATAAAGAGCTGGTTCATCTTAACTGATAGTTAAATATTTCTGTTAGTTTAAGGGTAGGTATACCCAATATTGATGAAACAAATTTCGACGGGTTCATCCAGTGTCTAAGATCAGTCGCCCGGCAAGCAGAAGGTCGTGGGTTCAATTCCCGCCTTAGGCAGTTCGATTTTTTCAAGTTATTTATAATTTTCAAATTAGTTTGAGATGCGACTCTTAGCGCTAAAAATTAAATAACAATGAATACACGTACCTGCGAAGCTATGTAGGTACTTTATTATTAACTTCAGTACAAACTACGTGGAAATTAAATTTTAGCTTTCATTTGACTGATTCAAATACGTGATCGCAACAAAAAAGATACAGATCGCAAGAAACGGTCACATTGATTTTATTCTAATTTATTCTAGTCTAATTTATTTCCCCCAAAATGCCTATAAAACATTATTGTTCTGTTCATGGGCATGTTTTACGTGCCCGCATTCACAAACATCACTATGAGGTCTCACAGTGCGCGTGAACGCACAGGTTGACATACGAACCAATCACAGAGCTCTATTCAACGCTATGCGTTCACTTTAGCAAGCATCGTTTGTGAATACGGGCGTTAGTCTACTTGATTTCTATATTCGTGTTCTATGACATATTTCAAAAGTCATGTTTATCATCGTAGGGATGTTAATAAATGAATCATAGAACGAACTTTGCTTAGTTTGAGTTAAAATGGCGCTAATTATGTTCTAAGACATTTATTTATTTACTAGACGTGTTTCATCCTCACTAACCATTAAAAGGTCAAATCTATACCTCATAAAAATCTTCACGAACAAAACAAACGAGCAATGTTGCTGTGTAATGTCAATAAAATCTAAGTACATATGTAATATACCCATAAAACTTTCTCCACAGAATATAATATTGAGCCATATTATGGAAACTACGCATTCGCGCGTGAATGCTCGCGCGTTATGACTGCGAACAGACTTTTTTCCAGAAATCGTGATTATAAAGAATAATGCCTGATACCACTAGGGTTTCTTAAAACCATCATGTTTAGTACTTAGTAGTAGTACATACTAGGTACTTTGCTTTTCAGAACCAATACTCGTAGATATTTAAAAATAGAGACAAAATAAAATCAACTTTGTGGTTAAGATATAACAATAGTATTCGGATAAAGGCTTAGCAAAATTTTTGCATCAAACAAAAGAATGACAACAGCAAAATAAATAAGAGTCTAATATTATTAACTAAAATGTTGTACGTTCCAAATTCAGACACAACCAGAGCTAATTAATAATCAAGCTGCTCTATACTTATTTAATTACTAACCAATCGACTATACTAAAACAGTACGTTATAGTCCAGTCAAATTAGACATGAACCCTGCAATAATTCGCATACAGCTGAAAATTGGTACGAATGTTCGGAGCACCATTATGAATTAACTGTGAAAAGTCCCCATCGATCAGACATGTGCTAAAAAAAAAAATCTATGTCAAAGTAAAAAAATACGGATTTTTGAGATTTTCAGCCAAACGGTAAGTTTTATCACAAAAATATGTATGACAAGGTTTAAGACCATACAATTATCTATCAAAATTATCTATACACTTTCTCCTAAGAGTCAGCGTTTCTGAGATTCGATGATCCGAAGAGTCAAAAAAGTGTTTTCTTCATAACGGTCTTACACATAAATCCAATGTGATATCGCCTCGTTCCTGGACTCAGCATTGTATCATGATGTGTTGTCGACGTCGAATATAAAATAATCAACCTCAATGTCGTCTGTCATCTTTAATTATCGAAAAATGGGTGCAACTTTGACGAAGGACTGCACCGTGAGTTTTTAAGATACGAAGTTTTCGTGTCTATTAGGTTTAGGAGCTCTTATATGCACACGTCACTACTCTACTTATAACTCTATGGTCACTCTTTTAGCCCGGTCAAGTTAGAAAATCCAGGTTATAATAATTCGCATAGAGCTGAAAATTTGTGTGAATGTTGAGAACACCATCCTTAATGAAATGTCAAAAGTCCCCAACGATCCGTCATTTGAAAAAAAAAATTACGAAGTCCAAGTTTTTTGCATTTTTCCGCCAAACAATAAACTTATCATAAGAAATGATAAGAAATAGTAGTAGATCATAAAATTATCTATTAAAAGTGTCTTTGCCCCTTTTTCCTAAGAGTCACCGTTTATGTGGTAACGATGCAAAAAGTTGAAGAATTCGCATTCTGTTAGCTACTCCACAAGTCCACAACTTCAACTCTATTGAAATAGTTTTTAATTGAACAGGATAACAAATACATCTTAAAAAAGGCCTACTGGGGAAACCTGGTAAAAAAATGCGCCAAATAACCATCATAGGTGTTGTGGAAACATGTGCATATAACGAGAACATCTTAACTAACTTTTTGAATCGTTCTACCTCATAATCGGTGACTCTTAGGAAAAAGGGGTAAAGATAATTTTAATAGATAATTTTATGATCTACTATTATTTTTTATCTATTTTTATGATAAGTTTACTACTTGGCCAAAAAATTCAAAGAACTTGGGACTTCGAAAACTTTTTTTTTAAATGACGGATCGTCGGGGACTTTTGACATTTCATTTAGGATGGTGTTCTCAACATTCACACAAATTTTTAGCTCTATGCGAATTATTATAACCTGGACTGTCTAACTTGGTCGGGCTAAAAGAGTGACCATAGAGTTACAAGTAGAGTTGTGACGTGTGCATATAAGAGCTCTTAAACATAATAAACACGAAAACTTCGTATCTTAGAAACTCACGGTGCAGTCCTTCGTCAAAGTTGCACCCATTTTTCGATAATTAAAGATGACAGACGACACTGAGGTTGATCATTTTATATTCGACGTCGACAACACATCATGATACAATGCTGAGTCGAGCCACGAGGCGATATCACATTGGATTTATGTGTAAGACCGTTATGAAGAAAACACTTTTTTGACTCTTCGGATCATCGAATCTCAGAAACGCTGACTCTTAGGAGAAAGTGTATAGACAATTTTGATAGATAATTGTATGGTCTTAAACCTTGTCATACATATTTTTGTGATAAAACTTACCGTTTAGCTGAAAATCTCAAAAACCCGTATTTTTTAAGTTTGACCTTGAATATTTTTTTTAGCACATGTCGGATCGATGGGGACTTTTCACAGTTAATTCATAATGGTGCTCCAAACATTCGTACAAATTTTCAGCTGTATGCGAATTAATGCAGGGTTCATGTCTAATTTGACTGGACTAGTTAAATTTATACCTACATTAAAGGCAAAAATAAAGACTGGCCTCAGTAACTCAACAACTAAGGTACGAGTATATACTACGTCCCCAAATGTCCCAAAAAAAACAAAAACTGTACTGCCAACCTAAAAGCAAAAACACAACGCTCGTACAAAGACCTCACAAAGCGCAGTAATGGCCGCGTCCTCTGCCTTAATCTTTTTGTGGGTCTAATTAAATTAACAAAACCCAGGCGAGTGGAAACTGGACCGACACTAACACACACACGAGTACACGTACGCTGAGAGATTGGCAAAGATCAAGATGCAGAAGGTTATGGAATTCTTTAGAAGTGGGTTTCTGCTTAAACGAATTATAGTTGTTGCAATTCACGAAGGCGAGTGAGCTTTACATGTGTTGTGGCTCGCTACTGTCCGTTTTTTTTTTAAGTTTTGACTGACATTACACTGTCATTATGTCAATGTACACGTACACACACAAGTAAGTCGTCTTCGTGAGTTACAAGAACTAAACGCCGAGTAACTTGAGAACTCTATACATTGTGTGAATGTAATTTTGAAATTGACACCTAAAACTTTGAACGATGGATAGGTTTTCTTCTTCATGAAAATGCCTAATGGCTGTGATAAAATAGGTATGTAATAAATATCGGGTTGTATTTTACTAGGCTGTTCGGCTTTTTAGCACGTATTTTAAGGGGTTACCTACGTGAGTGCGACAAACGTTACATCGAATTTTGTTTCTTCGAAAACCTTTCTGCGAAGTTATTATACTGCGACGCCTTGTTAAATCGATGCCTTGTTACTGCGATGTTACGTTACATCGAAAAACTTTACTGCGAACGATTTTACTGCGAAGCCTTCTTTATTTGACTTAGCAGATAGATAAAAAAATGAAATTACATACATACATACATAGAATAAAGTGGGCGGTACAAAATTATAGATGAAATAAGATTATAAATACATTACATTTTATTTACTTATTACATATACATATTTAACAGTTACATCTTTGATTAAATAACATAAGAATAGAAACATAAATATAAATAAATTATAAAATACGAATATAAAATCGTTCGCAGTAAAGTTTTTCGATGTAATGTAACATCGCAGTAACAAGGCATCGATATAACAAGGCGTCGCAGTATAGTAACTTCGCAGAAAGGTTTTCGAAGAAACAAAATTCGATGTAACGTTTGTCGCACTCACGTAGGTAACCCTATTTTAAGATATCCTATTGAGATGTTTATTTATGTCTGTTACATGTTAAGTTCTCTAAGTTTTAAACAACAGCACGTAGGTTTTGAAAAGTTACGTCAGTTGCTTTTATTTACTAGAAGGCAGTGGACAGTTTTCATAAAATTTCAAGCCACTGATTTTCAGCAATAAAATACAGCATCTGTCAAAGGCTTGCATCAATTAAGTAGGCTCTCCTTTATAACCAATACACTCTACACTTTTGGTTTTGTACATCATGCAACAATGTTTATACCTAACTAGGAAGAATAGTGCGACAGCCCTACTACGACGTTGAGCATGTGTGAGTGCCGTAGTTTGCTTCATGTCTGTCCAGTGATACGATTACATTCTAACGATAGGGTTGCCTCGCAAATATAATGTTAGGAAACCGTCTACCTGAACGATTTGCACACGTGTAATTGAAACGTTAAGTTCAAATTGGTAATTACATTAAAAAGTTTTGCCTAGTAAGTAGTTTGTAATAAAGCTCTTGATAGAACAAACAACTGAAGTAACTTTGAGTAATTACATTATTTAATAAGCCGTTTAGTTAAATCAATATTTCGGTATTGTAGCGTTTCAATGGCACCTGGTCACTCATTGTTCTAGTCTCTCTCCTATAGTGTAATTTAATTAATTATTATTATTTAAATATCAATTCGCAAACAAAGCAGTTAATTTCTATACCAATGTTGCATGTTTTATGTTACTTTGTTAATTTTTTACTTTACTCCTGAAACTTACAAATGTGTGTGTAAACAAAACCGCTGCGTCAGTATTCTTCTTGCTAGTGTGCGTCACGTCTGTGGCGTGCGTGTTGGTGTGTGTATTAGTTAAGGGTCGTCATTTCTCTTGGACCCTCCCCCGTAGTGTCCGCAGAAAGGTGAGTTAAGATAGATTGGTATAGAGCTGATAAAACCACAAGTTTAAAATTGAAAGAAAGAAATACAAATGTATTACAAAGGTAAACAGAGATAAAAAGATACATAGACATAATGGCAGCATATAAGTAAAATAACAATCGGATTTAGTTTCACTATAAATTAACTGCAATAATTATGTACGAGAATCACGTCATAAACGATTAAAAGTGAACTTTCATAAATATTTCTTTCTTTCTTTCAAACTTCAGTTATCAAATCAAATCCTCTTCACTTTCTCATTCTAATTTACATAATAATATTATCATGAGATGACATAATGAGCCGTTTCGACAGAGCAGAATATGACCACTCCCATCCTTCAAATGAATTCCGTAAGAGGCGACTAAGAGACAAAATGTGCTTGGACAGCGTGGGACGTATAGGTATGCCATCCCATGGCATCCTTAATTTGCCACTGGTAACTTAGAGGATCGTTGTTCTGCAGTGGAGACTAAATGACCTAATGATGATGATGAGGTTCTCATAACGATAATTTTGCGAAAAAATTTTGCAATTTTTAATTAAAAAATCAAAGTGGTAATATCATCTCCATATGATATATTACAGACAAACAGACATCCCCCGGCATCCACCCTCGGACTTTAATATTGATCAGTGTCCGGTCGCGGTCAGGTAGTGGCGGCCAGTCTCCGCGCATGCGCTGCAGCCTGCACCATGGTGGGTGGTGGGGATACTTTATAGGATGGCATGGTCTTACTCTAGAGGGACCATGCCATTCTGCTAGTCTAGAGCCGCGATAGAGATGAATTGATGAATGAAGGCTATAATTAGGTAGATGTCAAGGACAGGAATTAAAAAGAAATTAAAAACAAAATAAAGATGTCAGACATTCGAACAAACGCAATACGACTTTTTATTATTGCTCTCTTCGTAACAAATTATGAAGAGTATCAGTAGAATTTTTAGAATGGTATAAATTACTACTTTTTGAAAACCTTTATTTAGCTGACATATTGTAAAAAAATCTTTTATCTATTGCCAGGTAAGTATTAGGTACATACTTTATTACTATTCATACGCTACAATTTACCTGTGTTACGTATTTGGAGGTAACTTTTGTATCTAAAAAATAAGTTAATACTTTTTTACTATTAAAATTTTCCATAACTATTTCAGAAATAATAATGAATAATATAACAGCCTAGGTAAACTAACTTGTTCCTTAACTTTCAAACTATAAACACTAAACAACATTATCCAAACAAAACATCAAAAAGAGCCACAACTGTACACGGTAACGTTACCATAACGAAATTTCCCCGATTTAATATCAGCCAGAAGTCCCTAAATTCCGTATCATGTTAAGGAACACTTTCAATATTGGGATTGGTATCCCTTTGGCCGTAACAAGGTTTTATTAGATCCCACTAAAGGGCATCCCCGCACAAAGGTAGTACACGGAACCCTTTTTCTACCTTACTTCAAATATATTAACTGTCCCACTACCTTTCGTGGCAGGGATACAGAAAATATGGAAGCGACACAGTTTTTAAGACTTTTTTGTGAATATTTTGAATTAAAATCATATTTAAGTATTCACAAACGGTTCTTGCTTAAGTGAAGCATCAAAAAGAACGCACCGCATTGAATAGAGCTCTGTGATTGGTTCATGTGTCACCCTGCGCGTCCACGCGCACTGTGAGACCTCATAGTAAAGTTTGTGAATACGGGTGTGAATGTTGTAACACTTGTAACACACCATAATTTTATGACTTTGTAAGGGTCTTGGGATTGTAAAGGTTTTTTTCACTGATACAGTAGATTTTTAAGTTTTCGACAAGCTCCACACTCTTTCAGACCGTTTCAGGTAGTTGCTTAAAAGCTCAATTATATCACAAAGAAGCCCAAGAGACTAGGTACTTAATGTTTTTTTACTCTGCCTTTCTAGTTGTCATAGGTTTTACCTACCACATATTTTACAACGTAAGGCCTTGTTCCTACGGAGACATTCCGTTTTTTGCAGGAGCTTATTTAGTAGTATTTCTGTTTTAATATTAACGTCCACAAGGACATCACGTTTGCAGTATCCTGCAAAAAACCGATACGTTAGAATTTGTAATTCGAATCCTGCAAAACTAGATTGCCGTAGGAACGAGAAGTAATGTATTTAAGACAATATAACATTAAAATGAGATACTTAAAAAATAAAAGAGTACACATCCAGCCTTCTTTATCGCAGACGGGGCAGCTATTTGTATCTCCCTCGGCTTTGTCAAGCCGAATCAGTTCTTATTACCATGCGTTACGAGCTAAGCAGTGTTGCCAGGTATTGGTTGCGATGGTGACCGCCACTCGTTTAGCAGTAGCGTACATTTATGATATATTTTTGAAGACGCCATGTTCTTATTAGTCTGGATTGCTCAGCTTTTGAGATGTTATATAGATAGGCAAGGTATGGGAATATTGTTGTATTAGTGTACTCATGTTACTGAGAAGGAGTACTAGGAATCAATGGTGGATATTTTAAATGGTTGGTATTTAGATAATGCAGCCACAAGCTTGTAAATCTTCCTTGAAAAAAAAAACAAGCCTGAATCGATAATAATTGAATAAGTTTCTACAATTTGAGAGTAGTTTCTTAAAGCCTTAATTTTATCTTATCACAAGGATAGATTTAAAAAAAATCTATTCTTTATGCTTAACAAGGCAGGTATTTAACCGCAATCGCACCTGGTGTTAAGTGAGATGCAGTCTAGGATGGTACATTATCCATTATCTGCCCTGTAAGTGCCTATTCACTCTCGCCTTTAAAAGGCTCGATGATGATTGCTGGAGCAATTAAATTACTCGCAAATTTCATAGCAAGCTATCTACAACCAGACATATGTAACTACTTATACTTATACTGCAGATGCAGCTTCCATTGCAGCAAGCCGAAGTAGAGCATACGGTCGCATATCTCAACAAGTTCCGATCAAATGGGGCATGCACGGGCATGGAATCTTGGCCAATGCGTCGGCCAGTCTGGATAACCGGGCTTGTGGAGTAATAAACATAGTATACAAGTCAAGAAAGGATTATTTAAAGTTTAAACAGTCGACATCATATTGTTATATTTTGCGGCAAAAATTTGTTAACCTACTTAATTATTTTAAACGACTCAAATGATATTTATTTATTTATTTTATTTATTTATTTGGTTTACCAATAACTGTTACACCAATGGTCACAATTACACCAAACAGGACATACTCGTAGTAAATACGAGAATTGTAGGGGTTCACATTTTTGTTATAACTCGTAGGTGTGTATTCATAATAAATTGGTCAGAAACTAATATATCTTAAATAATAAGATAACCTAGAACACATCTTGTGCATGCCCCTACTGAATCTATGACAAGTTGTTTGTTTGTCCATTGTGGCTCGATAAATGTTGCTACGACGCAGCTACGGTGTAGCAGCTCGTAGTACGAGAGAGTAATAGACTACGGTTGCTACGGTGCTGTAATTGTCATGAACTAGACATTGTATTTATTATGTGTATGGCTGTATGATATGGTATGAGTATGAGCTTTAATAATAATATGAACATAGTGTTTTATTTAATCATAGTACAAGCAATAGTGCTAAGCGCTTAGTAATAATTTCGTAGTTATTTTTGTTTGACGTGTTTCGAACTTTTTGACTACTTAGGGCCGATTTCGTACGCGTGGATCCCGTTTTACCTCCTTAGGGGTGGAGTTTCGTAAAATCCTTTCTTAGCGGATGCCTACGTCATAACATCTATGTAATCGAATCATTATTTCCCAAATTAGGGATGTGCATTATTATTTATTTTGGTAACAAATAACATTCAGGTGGGACGCGGGGCAAAGACTTTTTTTTGTGACAGACCAATATTCACTCGAGGAAAGACGCGGGCAAATACTATTTAGTTACCAAATTCTTAAAATATCAACCCAATCTTTTGTCTAATCCTTTCAGTCCAAAACTTTTCTTTTCAATATGAATGAGGCTGTCAATTCCGAACTCAATATAAGTTCGGCCAATCGTGTAATGCGAGACGAACGGCCGATTCAATTAGCCGAACGCAGCCGAATGCGTTCGGACTAGCCAAATCGGTAATAAAGCAAACTGTATGCCCGATGTTCGGGTGAGAGGGACCAGTGTAACGTGACCTCTTGAACTTTCTACCACAGATCAACATAATGCTTGAAAACGATGCTTAGAATATAGTAATTTCATAAAAATCTGCAATCAAATTAATTGAAAAAAGATTTAGAACTTAATCATATTAAAAGTTTTAGCGTAGTAAAAAAAAACTGCAAACTTTTTTTTATCATCCGGTATTCATCATTGGAGGCCAATAATGGATATACAAATATCTAAGCACATTATCTAGTTTAAATATAAAGTAAATCTGTTTTCACGTAGTTATCAGGGGATATGATGTTACTCATATAAATTAAATTACCAATACCTACCACAAGTCATCTTACGAAATTAACTTTTTAATACCGTTAATACCTTTTTAGGCCTCTACACACTAAGCCCGGCGGTTTGATATTCATTGTTTTACCAAAATATCTTGCCTAGGCCAGTAGGTACTTGCATAAATGACCAAAAAAAAACAACATACAGCCAACAATATTTACAGTATTAAAAATCTTGACTTGTCTATCACTATTCTAAAATTAGAAGGAATCGTGTCACAGAAAATACCTTTCCCCCAAAACTGGGAGGTGGGGTGGGTCAAGCTACACTGGCCAGTGTTTACGACGCTATTAGCTTGTTTGCCAATGGCCAAGCATTTTTGCAATGTTAGTTATTGGCTCTGTATGTTGTAAAGGGTGGATTTTTGCTTGTTTCATTATGTAATGGAGTTATTACGTAGTAAAATGGCCGGTGCTCTGGTACTTGTAGAAGAAAAAGTAATATTAACTTCAAGGTTATTATTTTCTTGTTTTTAAACCTACGTATGTCATGTTTTTCATAAAAGTGATATTCAGAAAAACCTAGTCGATATTTTTTACGAACTGTTGACTAGCTCCAATATTGTAACAAAAACAATGTTTACATTTCCAAAAGAAACCGTTATAATGTTCTAACTTCTTTAACTTTAACTTCACCTTGGGTAAAGCAAACATAATAACTGATTAATTTATTTATTTGCAGTTTTTTTTTTTCATTAAGGCAAAATTGTGACATTTATGTAGTAACTCGTCAGGTATAGATCCAGCACTTAACTCAGTTACACCCGTATTCACAAACATTACTTTGAGGCCTCATAGTGCGCGTGGATGCACAGGTTCCCAAAAACCTATTCATAGACGATACTTCAGTGGTGACAAGCACTATGCGTCCCTTAGAATGAACGCAAAGCTAAGGTAGCCAGGGAGCTGTATTACGCAACGCATAGTGTCTATTTACGTCAAAATTTTTAGGTTATTCTCGTTTTTGAGGTTTGTTTGCTTTATTTATGGTTGTATTCGATTAATATTGTCTTACAATGTAGTGCCTGAGGTATGGGAGTGTTTTTGTTACGTCAAACGTAAGCGAGACACATCTCTTTCGGATTTATTTATGATCTGTCACATCATGTCAATGTCACCGCTCTCGTGTCGCTCCCATACTTCAAGTACTGACTGAATTAAGCCCTATAGTAGATGCAATTGAACAAAATCTATAGTCCAGTGATGGCCAAGAGGTCGACCGCGAATACGATTTTGGTAGCCCGCGAGAATAAACTGAACTTATTTTAAAATGTACTATTCGCACCAAGAACACTGACTATCTATCTACCTATAAATATAGGTACTTACACGCTTCGGTCGGTCGTGACGTGGTAGTATTGTTGCTGCTAAAATGTTTTATTTCACTCTTCTAAACTTCTACCTTGCAGTCGACCGCAAGAAATATTTTCGAGCATAAGTAGACCTCACAGGTCAAAGTTTGGCCACCCCTGCTATAGTCTGTCCCTATTCTTAACCGTCCACTAGCTAGGTAGCTCGGCTGACAGTGTAATTTGCCCGTAGCACTGACCGCGCCATTTGTCCCCAACTAAATATTTGCCATCAGAATGTAGCGAAAAAGCAAAACATAACATCCATATTAGCGAGCACAAACATCGTCAAACGAGTACTATCTCTTTACGCCACAAATAACAAAAGGTACAGTCTGTCCCGTCCACTAGCTAGGTAGCTCGGCTGACAGTGTAATTTGCCCGTAGCACTGACCGCGCCATTTGTCCCCAACGCGAACCGACTTAATGCACCCAAGATTAACTACGGGGACTACACTCGCTGGTTACAGGGGACTGGAGAAATTACTTTGTTGCTGGAAACTTAAATACGTTGAGGTTCCTTTATGTCTGCATTTTATGTTAGTATACTCGTATAAATATGTGAATGAATGAAATTTTCTCCACAGAAATAAACAACTTCTTTGTTAACCCTAAATTGCCTTCATCATTTTTAATTCGGGAAATAATGTGTTAATTGGCAGTTTAATAATATTATCAAGACAAGTTTTATCTATTCCTTAGTAAAATTAATATTTTCAAATCATTAATTTAATGATGTCGAAGTACAGTCATATTAATCTGATAAAACAATATAACCTGCTTTTATTACATTTACCAATTTTTAATGATGAAATTATTAATCTATGGAACCAATAGAGTGACCATTGCCAGAATTCAGATAAAGTAATTAAAATTACATTAGTTGCAAAAAATAAAACAAAAACAAAACTCAATCAGAAAATAATTTGAAAATTAATTAAGAAAAAGAATTACCTTTATTACAATTCATCTGAATGCTCAGTCAACCCCCTTTCTGCCGAGGGTGGCTCGAGGGCGGTCCGAGGGGCGAACTGACCACCCCCACCCCCTCCACTTATTTATCGCGATTTATTTGCACATGACATGGCCGCCGTTTCGGCTTGTTGGTTCGATTGATAATGGCGGATTTGGTACGTATTCAAGTATTTTTATGCTGATTGTTTAACAGCCATTTGGATATTAGTATCTACCTAATTTAAAAAATATAATAGTCTCTTGATTTAATAAAATGCTATGATTTCAATTTATTAATCTACTGATATTTTAGTTTAAGTACGCCTTTACTTACTACAATGCTCTTTCAAATGTCAGAATGAGTTATAAACAAAAATATTATTCACAGTTACACCCACACTTGTGTTTTTTAACCTCGCTTTATTAGCTAGACTAATTAACTGAAGTATTGAAATTACTATCGCACTAATTTCCAAGCGCTTTGTGAGTTATCAGGTAGTAAATACTTTTAAAGTAAGTAAATGCTTGTTGTTTTTATATCAATGATCGTTTTCTATTTATCGTTCCTTCCTTCCTCCTCGTCAAATACTTTGTTTATTTCTAAAAATATTCATATCAAACTAAATATTTGCCATCAGAACGTAGCGAAAAAGCAAAACGTAACATCCATATTAGCGAGCACAAACATCGTCAAACAAGTATCTCTTTACGCCACAAATAACTCAGCTAACAAACTCGCATTACAAACATGTCTTCCATAATTGGACTATCCGAGCGACTCGGGAAAAATATCCACTATCCTCAAAATATGTTTCGTACCATTGTCCTTTGAAAAAAGAATGTCGCATGAAGAAGTTCAGTTCCGACTTTATATCAAATATCACGCATGACGCGACGCCCCCTCGCGGACTGAGGGGGCAATAAAAAATAATATATTGGAATATGTTGGAAATAACATCGTATCATCCAAGGACTGTGCTGGGACATCCGAGCTGACGAGTCCGGCCTTTTATTGTCTGAAACTGCTGACGTTTATGTCGTGTTTGTTATTTCGTTTTGTATGAATAAAATTACGGACTGTTTTGTTACGAAATGGGGATGAGGAAAACTGTTTCAGAGATGTGCGCTAACTAGCATCTTGTTGTTTGCATCGGCTTCACGATAACTCTATAATCAAATATAGATTACCATGATATCATTAGCACAGCATTTATAACTTAAGTACCTAAGTATTTTTGTCTTATAAATTAAAGTAGTAGTAGTAACCTATTAAAATAATAGCCAATATGTTTCATTTACTTAAATACCTACACTTGAGTCTCTAACTATCTAAAACTATCTTACTAGCTGCAATAATCTTCATAATTCTACGAAAACCTATAGATATACAGGGTGTTAGGTAAATGGGTATTGGGTATATGAGCCGACACTAGCCCATGTTAACATGGGCATATAAATGGTATGGCGAAGTCAGAAATTTGATATCATCATTTTTTTTTTAATTTTCATACAAAATAAATTTTATAAAATCCGATTTGTATGAAACTTTAAATAATTAAAATGAAGATATCAATTTTCTGACTTCACCATACCATTTATATGCCCATGCTAACATGGGCTAGTGTCGGCTCATATATTTACCTAACACCCTGTAGAGTAAATAGTTTAGTAATAAATTAAAATTTGAATTCTTGTCCACTTACCTCATTTCACTTAACCACAACACTTCCGAATAACCAATCGATCACTTCACTAAACATTTTAAAAATCGAACGCCAAATCTGCGCACACGCACTCCGCTTACGGTTCGCGTAAGGAATGGATCAGGAAGTGATACCGGGTCAGGTAGACGCCAAGAATTACCGCGCGTCAAGGGTTAACCCCTTATTAAAAAGGTGGTATTATTAGACCACTGAGGACAGACAAAGACGTCGCTGGGTGAGGGTTAAGTTGCACGCGTGGTTTGTTAGTTTGAATAATCACTTCTTTGGGTGAACGCGTCTTGTTCCGTAACGGACATTAAGGTAACGATTTCCAAAGACTACTTTGTGTTTGGTCTAGTTAATCTTTCTTTTATTAAATGGGTTGTCCCACTGAAATTTTAAATTAAAACTTCTATTTTTGAAAAAAAAAATACAATTCACACATGTTTTTATAAATGATCTTACTTATTAACTTAAATATCTAGAGTTTTATGACAGTAAATCATTCGTTGCGTTTGAATGTAATTTTAAAATTTTTGTTTCTTGTTTTATTAAGTGTCAAAGTAATAAAAAATCCCGCGCGAATATTACGTTTAAAACGTACAAAAAACCACTCTCTACCTGACTGCACTTTCGCGTGTGAAATTCCGTACTGTCATTTTGCACAATGTCATCTAACCCTTCACATGCCACCTAATGTACCTGAAACGTCCCGACCCAATAATTCATTATCGAACAATGGCAACACTAACTTACTTTCCTAATAATAATAACTAAACCCTTTCTCGCTGCGACCCTTGCGAATTTTTCGATACAAATAAAACACCCGTTGGAACACAAATATTTAAGAAAAAAACGCGTTTGCTTTTAAACTTTGTCTTTGGCCATAAATCAGGCTGGATACAACAAGCATTCGATATTTGAATTGAAGCGTAGGTAAATGATGGCAACGGTGGTTTAAAAAATAGACAATCTGCAATTATTATTTTTTTGTATTTTTAGTACAATTTCAGTTACGAAACAAAAAAATACGTCCTAACAATTTTATGAAATCAAAAATTATAATAAATACCCGATATTCCGCTTTAATACATAATACAATGGCAAATTCCAACTAAAAACCAACAAAACATTTGTCAAGAGCTCTCGCGCTTGTAGATAGAAGAAAGATAAGATTCAGACATAATGATTTCGTACTTGACGTGTGCCGCTGACTAGTGCACTCCAAATTACTTGCCCAATTTGACTCCATTGTAGATTCGTAGATAAGGATAATGGTGCTTGGGTTGTTTGCATATTGTATGCTTTAATTGATTTCTTTGACTTGTGAAAGCATTTAGACCTTAATTATTACCTTTTGATTTACGTATCTATGTACTTATTATTTAGGTAAAATATTATTATTTTGAAGTACAGATTAGAAATACATAGTACATACTAATAATTCAAATGTGTACTTACTTTACAGGGCGCTCATTATAAATAATCTAATTATTAATTTTTTTAAATATTATAATCTGCTATTGGTTGAATTTTTAATAATATTTTTAAATAATCGCCAATTTCAAAAGAAGAAGTAGTCGTACTACAGTTCAATTTCTACTTACAGCTAAAAATACTTCATGGTAAATATCCACGAACATTTCATAATAACTAACACATCTGCCTCTACTACGTGCTCTTTTTAAACATTCTAACAAAACATTAGAATAGGACCCTCTATGCAAAAATTGAATAGCGGATTTGGCGAGCGCTCTATGCCCATTGTCATAGATCAGGTATACGCAAAAATCGCAACATTCAAATTAATAAAATAATAAAACTAGTTGGTGATCTATGCAAGGGTTAAGTCGGTATTGTTCGATGGAATTATCTGCGGCAATTCTATGGTACGGTTTTGAATGAGGATTGTATTTCAAGTTTAATGTAGGCATGGGTTTAATGGATCCGTTTTATATAGTATTCTTCCTTCAAAGTAAAGAATCAGATGGCTGAGGCGTAAATAGTTGTGTAGTTAAAAAAAATCTAGTTCTTAGGTAGATACCTAGATACTCAAATGTTACAAGTCGCACGTAAACCACTAATCATAATTATTGTAGTTGAAGGAAGATTCTAGAATAAGTTTCGAAAAAAATCTAAACCCAAATACAAAATATTGTAATAAATACTCACAGCAATAAATTAAATAAAAGGTCGTTTAGGGTCATGAGAACTCTCGAACCGTATTCGCGGGAATTTCACACTGTTTGCCTCTTGACACTGACAAAAAAGCTGTCAAAATCGCAAACTTCCACACGAATGGGCGCAAAAAATACCCCAATCGCGGAAATAGGGTTAAAACGCGGTGTTTTGGGGTAAAAATGTTTGCGCGATTTGTTGTTTGGTACAAAACTAATTATGTTCGTATAGCTCTTTAGAGGTGCGGGGTCATTTTCAGTTTTTTGTGTATTTTAGTAATTGATAGGGTTAACGTATTTTGTTATTAGTGTTTTTTGTGTATTGTAATTGCTGGTAATTTATTGGTTGTCAATTAAACGATGAAATTGTTAGTGCCATTTTTTTGGATTTTATTGTGTTTTATGAAATCGTTGCTTTCGTTTAGAAGTGAGTGTTATTGAAAGAGTGTAATGAGTTTTTTGTTTCAAAAAAATAACGGGTATCATTATAGAGGTGCTTGGATATAATAAGTTTTCTTCGTTAATCTACAAGTAAATTCCTACTTTTATAAGAATATCTAATCAATTTGTCTATTTTCCTAGAATGCCTCTATATTTCTTGCAAGAAAGCAAAATTACTGAATAAAATGCTTCTAAAAATAACAATACCAAATCCGTACCAACTCGCACTCAAAACTCTTTCAAAAATATTTGCCGTCGCAAAAAAATTACAATCGGCTCCATTTAGTATTTCGGTAGCTTACACTGTTCAAACTTTTTTTTAACGCCGGTCTTTTGTATCTTTTGCCAAAGTCAACGAGTGGATTTTTTTTCCCGGTTTTTTTACCGAATCCTATTTCTCGGATTTAAAGGGATTTAGACACTTTGTTGTGGCAACAATGACGTTCATGGAGATCGATATTTGTTTTGATTTAAAATGTTGTGTATTTTTTGCGATTTCCCACGATGCAACACTTTTGACAAATAGATGTGCCAGTTATCTTTTATGTCGTCTAACAATTACAAAAAGGGTGTCTTTCTTAACGATCTTATAACTTATCGATTTATTTCTTTTCCTTAGATTGAACAGATATTTCGTAAATTCCTAAAAATAAAAAAGTATCTTTAAATTACGATATTTGTCTAGGTATCTACAATATGAAATGTTTTGTGTGTCGTCGAAGCCTTTCAAATGATAATATGAATTGACTCTTATTATGTACTTCAATGTATTCCAAGTAACAGATGGCATATTTACCCGAACTATCTCAAGGTTATTACCGGGAAACATCTAAGAGTAATTTCCCACATTCTTTAGAACGATTCACAATAAAAAAATATTTCCAATCAAAAATCCCATTCAACTTCATACATTAAAAATTCCACGTACGAAAGCAATTCGCGACAAAAGTCCGCGACAAATCCTAATCAGACCACCCCAGCCAATTCCCCCTGGCTTATCAACATTCGGACACTATCCCATACATATTTTAGGGTCTCACCCCTTCTGGTCAACTGTCAGTAATGATTTGCTACCTTCCACCCTCGCGACGCCCCCGTAACTTCCAGCCAGATAACTCTGATCTCTGAATTAGCTGTTTGTGTGCTCAAAACTATCAATATATAGCTCAAGTTATGCTGGTTTATTTCTAGGGCAAAGGGCGATAGGGAAAAGTTAGATTATCTGTATTTTTTCGGACGCGCAGGCGGGGTGGTGCAGGAAATATGGCTTCCTATCGCACGGGGCTCGGTAGTTTCGCGATTTGTTGTGGGCGTTATGCCGAGGTCTGTTTACAAGAATATTGGCAATTTATTTATATTTGTTACGATTCACGATCGCAGATTCAGCTTTCGGGGACGGTGAGGTGGAAATGATAGAGTTCAGTCTAAATCAAGGCGCCTTACTGCTGAAGGTTAGGCCTGGTTTCCATCAAGGCGGAGCAGAGCGGAGCGGAGAAGTATTTTGAATAACCAATCAGATTTCATTATTTCCACTTCTCCTCTCCGCTCCGCTTTGCTGGAAAGCGCACCTTAGATGCTATCACCAGACTTTACCTGCTATTTGAAACCTGCAATGGGCATGTTCTAAGTTAGCTCAAGTACCTATCTTACTTACTTATTTAAATAATTTTAGAAAAAACTAACTGCAATTCCTAAACCTCAAGTCGAAACAAAACATAAACAATTGACACTTTCCCAAAAAGTGGGTCACAGATCAAAACTTTACAGACGGTCCACCGCCCACTTTCGCACACACTTTAATGCCTTCGCATCGGGATCAGTCTGCCATCCGCAGATAGCAAACAAGCATTTAGGCGTATTTGGATAGCGAGCAACGTGACGCCGCCGCTGGCCGATGGATTCGGCGTCGCGAATGTTTGGAGAAACGAACGGGCTATCGAGTTACTTGACGTGTATATTCTGAGATTAGGTATACTTTGGCTTATTTAAGATGGTGTGGGTGTTGAATGGTTTTCAGAGAGTAATTAATTTCGGAGTATAAAAATACAATAGGTTAAAAGTACCTACCTACCTGGACTCTCTACTTTTTTATTGACTCAAAAATAAAGATAATTAAAGATTTTAACTTTAAAGAACTTAATACTTTACGCGTAGAACTTCAAACTGTAATAAACAGTCGTGCTGGTGAAAAATATTTAACAAAAAACGAACATTAGGTCCATCTTCGCTACATTTTCTCCACATACAAAACGAAAATCGCAAGTCAGCATTGCGGCGACAACCCTATATGCTAACCTTGTATTATTGCCTCACCGAAACCGTTACAATACCACTGATACGATACACATCGACGGTCTTTTAGACCTGATAAATTGTGTTGTATAGCAGACCCAGCAATGTACGGGAAAAAAACAAGATTATTTTTTGTACATCAACCCTAAAAAGCGCGTGGTTCGACATTTTTATTGTGTCGAGCACAGCGAAATCATTAATCAGTCTGGCGAGAATCATCAATATAACATTATAGAGGATACGTCCAAGTATTCGATTCGAATACGCGATGTATCGATTACGTATCGTAATTCGATTACGAGAGTATTGTGCGGAGGCAGTTCATCATATGACGAGAAGCGCTTGTCATTGTGTTATTCTTGGATATATTCTTATGTCTGTAGTTCAAAGTCACAGACTAAACAATAAAAGAAGTAAATATGATGTATGAAAGTATCAAATAGGTATTAATTTAAGTAGTTTATAAAGTGGGTTATACATAATAGGAGCATTTAATAAAAAATGTTTGCCTTACGTTTGAATTATACTTTGCATCGTCAACTATGTTCTTCACCATTAGTTCTTTATGTCATTAGTATAGTGAAAATAAAATTACTGATTAATAAATTTATTGGGCATGATTCGACACGGTATGAACCAGTGACCGCTCACTGTGAATTTATCAAAGGGGCAAACATTAATCATAGTTGTTCGTTCACGAGCATGGAATTGCTCGCGTTCGTTCGCTAACGTTCGCCGAACTCAAGGCAGGATAAGATATCGTCTATCCGCGAAAAGACTGTTTATCTCAATAATATGTTTTTGAGTCATTATACAAACTTTTCTTGTCATTTAGTTTTGTATTTTTACACTTTATCTTTCAAAAGCTACATCAAATAAGATTTAATTTTCTTTCTTTACACAAAGCATTACAAGAGGTTATTATATGAATATATTTGCAGAGATAATATCTAAATAAATATAAGTCAAAGGTGACTGACTGACTGACTGACATAGTGATCTGACGGATCCACTGGACGGATCGGGCTAAAATTTGGCATGCTGGTAGATGTTACGACGTAGGCATCCGCTAAGAAAGGTTTTTCGAAACTCCACCCCTAAGGGGGTAAAACGGGATCCACGAGTACGAAGTCGCAGGCGGCCGCTAGTTATAGATAATATTAATAACGGTACCGTTATCTAAGCACATCCTCGCAAGTTAATACTGAGGCATCTTTCAATATTCAGTACAGGATTAATACCATATCAATAACGGCGCCGCTAAGCTTTGAGCGCTCATCCATAAAATATTAGGTTTCATATTTTGTTCCAGATATTACACGTTCCTGTTCCACTTACCTCAGATATTAGCTTAAGCTTTGGTATTTTTAAGAATACAATTTTGTGGTAGGTATCATCCGCATAATAAATTTTATCTTCAAAAGTCGTTACTCGTTATAGAATATGGATAAGTACTTACAACAACAGAAGAGGTACTTTATAAATAGATTTTTTTTAGTATTTTTTTCAATAATTTTGATTAAGAAGAAGAAACAGTTAAAAAGAAATTATAATGTAACGAACAAAAAAGCCAGTAATTATTCTCTTTTTTTTTGCGGAAAGCATCTGCGCCTCTTTTTCCAAACATTTTATAATTTAACCAGTTACAAAAAAATCATATTTAACAGAAAATTTACTAGAAATAGGTGTTAAAAATAATTTCAATAAACAATTTGGATTTGAGACCATTAATTTCCACGGAAAACTTCTATTGACTACTACTAATTTTCCGTAGAAACATGCATTCCGTGCCATTACAATGTTATTCTTAGATTTCATTTAGTCACGTGAGCGGGATCCGCGGACGTTAGTCATCCGCTGAGAGGCGTCCTGTGGGAAATTACGCGGCCGACGGCCGGCAGCGACGGGTTGCCTTTGTTTTATGTTCTGTTCTGTTTTATACGCATCTGTGTCAAAATTTGACCAGCCAAAAGAGTTTTGTTCCTGATAAAGAGACTGAGAATTTTGTATTAATTACTCATAGATTTAGTTTGGTTAAGGGTTTATTCTTAATTCCCCGCAGATTTAGCTCTACTATATGGGTAAAAAAAGCCAGAAAATAACGCTTTCGCGTCTACGTATCATTACTTACAATATTATTCTTAGTAAATTTAATATAGTCACTCTCACATTGATAATACTTACACCGTCGACAGTGGCGGGTTAACGATATGAGAACGGTATTATCAGAATCAAACCGAAGTAAGTAGTCATTTCTCATTATTTTTGGGTTTAAAATTTTTTTTATCAGCTTTTTGTAAATTTGGTTTCTTTTTATTTATCTTTATTATAATAAACATACAGCCAGCCTTATTTGATAATGTAAATTCCTTCAACTTTCGCTCTTTTGTAAGTGCCTAACTGTTTAAGAAACATTTGGCACAGTACCGTTAACATACAGACACCCAATACGCTTCGGCATTTTCCCACAACGCACAAAGGGTTAAAAGGACCGTCTCCACTATAAGAGGATATCTAATTTCCTTGAAAGCAAAATTGGCGTAACATTGCTAAGGTAGTTTTTTTACCTTTTTTGTGCCACTAACCCTTTTTGACGGCGCCTTTGTATATTTTTTTATTTTTTGAGCGCGCAAAGAAAAGGCGGTTAGTTTATATCCGGCCTCTTTGACATTTGGAGGGTTGACCGGTGTTCTGAATGAGTATTAATTATTTGAAGTGGGATTTGGTTTGTGAGTGGATTTGCGTCATTGTGGGTGGATAACATTGACGGGTATTGCGTTTTTTGAGAAGTTTCGATGCTTGGCAGATATTTGCATGTGTTTTTAGTTAAAATGTCTGCAAAGTCTTAATATTGTGGTAATTTGCGTAGAGGTCATGTTTTTATTCAAAACCTGAGCTTAAGCTGAAAAGCTTTCAGTGATATAATTATTATTTCTATTTTATATCAAACGTCCATATTTTAAAATACGATTAAGCCGTAGAAGTGTCAATGACATACATACAGGCAAATGCGCTGTAAAAATATAAATCTTCCTTCACCTTTTCAATAAACTACTTATTAATAAAGATTTACACCAAATGCTGTAGCTGATCACAATTAAAAACTAAAAAAATCACTCAGAAATTGAAAAGTGGCTATTAATTTTCACACCTCATCAGACACCGAATGATCAAAGGATAACTTAAAAAATATAATTTCACGCGAATCAGAAATCATTCGCCGCCACCTGCTTAACCCTTGGTGCATCTGACTCCGGGGTCTCTTAGACCCAAAGGGTTCCTTTGTTTGTGAACAGTTATAATACGGTAAGACCAGGTGGCAGGTAAGGGTTACATCTTCCGAGTTCTCACGATGATGATTTTGCCATTTTTTTGGTTGTGCAACTGTGTTTGCATTGAAGGGTTGAGAAAGGGTCAATCTTCCGGATGTATGATATTTTTGTTTTTAGATTATAACCCTTCGTTTGTCTACGGTTCTTCCTGGATCTAATATAACGGCATTTTAGCTTTTACCGTTGATTTATACGGATTCGAATTTATTAGTAGAATTTTTTTTTTTTTAACTTTAATTATTTTTATAACAATTACAGTACAATTAAGTCATGTTAGGCTTTTGATTTCAAATGATATAATACACTTTAGGGCCACATGGGGGACCTGGAGGCCTGAAATACAGGGTGGCCCTAGCTTAGGCTCCAGATCGCACACTCAGAACAATTATGTTAACTTCCAAAAATTTTTGATGTAGTACTAGAATGAGTGTCTGATAAAATAATAAATTTTATTATTTATTTATTTTCCGCAATATGGCAAATGGAATTTCATACCAGAGAGTCACATTTTCAAATGATCAAGGAATAAGAGTACAATGACACAGCACTTCTGTATACTCTGATTTAAGATTACTTTATCTTGGCGTCTTAGATATAAAATACTGTGACATGCTGCATTTCTGAAATTGAGGAAAATTGTAACATTGTAGGTCCAGAACTGTATATTCTAATAGAAAATAGATACAGTCAGCGTCATAGTTCGTGACACCCAAAGTAGCCAAAAAGTTCTTTGTTCCAGGTTGTGTTATGATTTTTTTTGATTTATTACAAACTATTTGGTGCTGACTGTTCACATACATACCTACACTATTAAAAATGTACCTAAGATAAAATTGTAAGATTTTGAATATTACAGATTTTATTTAAAATTGAAGAGTAGTCTAGTCTTCCTTAAATCTAAAATATAAACTTTATAATCTAAGAAGTTCCAGTCAAAATTTAACAGGTGGTTTATACACAACAGTAAAACCCATCAATGTTGCGAAGATAACAGTTGCCATCACGACTAAAAATGACCGCATAAATAAAGCTAATAAAACACAAAGACTAGACACATAACAGAAGCCATAAATCGAATGGGAATCCAAGAGACATCCATAAAAGTGTCTCGGTGTTCAGGTCATGCGGGGCTTTTATTCCGGTTGACGGAGCGAGCGGAGCGCGCCGAGCGTGCGAGATTGACTGTCTGGACTGGAGCAAAGAAGGTGAATACAGAAGGATCACTTCTTTGAAGGTTGTGAAATGGTAACGGAAATGCTTAAATAAATTAAAAAAGAGAAAGAAAGAAAAGCATTATTTGGTGCAAGTGTTTAAAGCGTTAAAAATAAATAGTAACAACTTAAAAGACTAAACAACAGAGTACAAGCACCAAAATCAGATGCATGTACGCTAACTAAGATTGAACAGAGAGAGACTTATAAAAACAGACAGTTAAGTCTTGTTACTGATAAAGGGTTTTGGAAGAGCCAGTAGTAACTCAAGGCGTAGACAAGTTTTCTTGTGAGTTATTTCACAAGAAAACTGGTATTGAAGATGTTGACTGAACACAAGAGGGAGGACTCCACTTTAGAAAAGCAATCAAAAAGATTCAACGATAAGTACTGTGTTTTAGAGCTTTTTAAGCTAATATTTTTTGGAGCTTGTGCACCTTGCATGTGATAGAAACAGTCAACTCTTGCATGATAATAATGTATGACGTTTGTCATTAAATAATAACTTATTTTTGTACAATTTCAATGAACAGATTTATCCGATTTGAATATTAATATGTTAAGTTTCTATTTCTTAGCAAAAATTAATTCATAGGCATTAAAGAAAACTGAAAAAGCAAGTCAAATCAAGCCAGACACTGAACCTAATCCCAAATAGATAATAATACAAACATGATTTTTACTTGAATCTATTACCATACCCTAAAAGGTCACGTTCAGGACTATGAGTTCTCCGAACCATTAATAATACATAACCACCCACGCAATACAAAACTGTCCTCTCTGTAATATCGTACTCTTTGCTTGTATTTGGGGTCGAACAAATACTCGCATATTTTTTCTTGTACGTTGTAACAAGTTATGATAACTTATTTGCGAAGGCTCAGTAAACTGGGTTGGGCAAATATGTTTGTTACACCAATTTACCATATCAAAGTCCAAAAAATACGTAGGCAGTGTACTATTATGTTTAGAGTTCGATATTCAAAAGTTCCTTTGAAATAATTATTCATGTCTTCCAATAGATCGCATTAGTATATTCAAGTTGGAAATGCTAGATCGCGGTGTCAAAGTTTTTGTCAGTTGGGAGAGCGATTAGTATATCTCAGCTCTTTGGACATACCTAACCAAAGTGAGGCTAGAAACCTAGTAACGAGGATGCTAACCCGCTAAAAACCCACTAATAAACGATACCTACCATGCAGTTTGTTTGCAGTCGCAGCTCGTCAAGTTACTACTGATTTGAACCTTAACTTAACGCTTAACTAATAAAGTTCCAATTAGGAGATACATTTTGCTTTAATTTAGTCTCCTGTACTGTATATACTCGGCCACAAACAAAACCCCAGCACATAGTATTATTCGTACATTATGTCCCCCACCTTATAACCGCACTATAGGAGTCCACCTAACCCGCGGTGACCAAAATTACTGCACAGTGGGTGGTGCACACCGTTCCGCACAAAATTTTTCACTAATTCAAAAGTTTTTGTTGGACTGTCAAACAATATTATTTTAAAATTATTTGGCACGACCAGGAACTGGCAGTTACACTTTATCTCAAAATATATTTCAGAGTACAGTATGACCCAGTATTAAGATAGTTTTATAACTGAAAAATATTATTTCATACATTTCATCACTGACATGGCTGGTAGAGTATAGAGAAACATACGACATTGTGGCTTTCGCGTCTCTTTTTTCGTTTATGTCCCATTGCTCTCTTTTCAAAGTAAGCTTAGTTTATATACAGGGTGTTTCTTGTAAGGTGTCAAGCCGAAGGCAGATGATAGGTGAGGACTAGACCTATCGATTTCACCCCCATGTATGTTCTACGATTTTTCGTAGTTTAGAAGTTATCGTTAATTTTGTGATTTTTTAAAATTTTATGACCTAGTAGGCTTTACATTTTTTTATCTTTTTTTTGGGTTAACTTTTCTCAGATTTCTTTTTTTTGACAGATTCCCTAGTAATTGCAGATGTTTGAAAAAAATAATCACCTTCCTATCTTTGATGCAGGATACAAAATTTTTGCTAGAAAAATAAAAAATATGCTTTTAGCAGAACATTCTAAAATTTTCAACTTAAAAGTTTGAAAAAAAAAAGAACTTCCATAGGTCCAAAATAATTTAAAAAACTGCGCAGTTTTCTACACTTTCATAATAACACAAAAAAACATGTACTTAATAGGCCATTATTTTCTGTAATCGCTCTACTAAAGTAGTAAGTCGGAGATTCCGTTACATGTTTTCGACTTTCTTAGGACTAACTAATGTTTGCAATCCACTAAGTTTACGTTACGTAGAACACGTTTAGAGACAATAACTGAACAGAACATTTTTTATCCACAACGAAGAAGCTCTTGCCCTTCATCTGACCTGATGGAAAGTTGGAAACTGATGGATGATCAGCGAGCTTCACCCGGAATCCTAAACCACAGAGGAATTGGCTGTCCTAAATAGGTAGTCTTACCACTAGACCACAGTGGTGATTGTTACTTTACGATTAAATTTGATATACCTTAGGTAGGTATATCAAATTTAATCGTAAAGTAAGAGTGTGAGAGAAAGGGAAAATGTGTGTGTGTGTGTGTGTGTGTGTGTGTGTGTGTGTGTGTGTGTGTGTGTGTGTGTGTGTGTGTGTGTGTGTGTGTGTGTGTGTGTGTGTGTGTGTGAGAGAGAGAGAGAGAATTTAATTTAAAGTAAATGTTCAAAATGTCCGCCGCTGACCTGAATGCACATTCGACAACGACGCAAAACAATTATTCGTAAATTTACAAAAGCTTCTTGCATTCTAGTATGGTTTTGTGCTTCAGTCAGCTTTGTCCGCAGTTCATCAATATTTTCATATTCCCTTTTGTATACCAGATGAAGAGCGAGAGCTTCCACGTTGTGGATAAAAATAATCTTTTCACTTATTGTCTCTAAATGTGTTCTACATAACGTAAACTTAGGGGATTGCAAATATTACTTAGTCCTAAGAAAGTCAAAAACATGTAACGGAATATCCGACTTACCACTTAAGTCGAGCGATTACAGAAAATAATGGCCTATTAAGTACATATTTTTTTGTGTTATTATGAAAGTTTAGAAAACTGCGCAGTTTTTAAAAATATTTTGGACCTATGGAAGTTCTTTTTTTTTCTCATACATTTCAGTTGAAAATTTTAGAATGTTCTGCTAAAAGCATATTTTTTATGTTTCTAGCAAAAATTTTGTATCTTGCATCAAAGATAGGAAGGTGATTATTTTTTTCAAATATCTGCAACTAATAGGGAATCTGTCAAAAAAAATAAATCTGAGAAAAGTCAACCCAAAAAAATATTAAAAAAAATTAAGCCACTAGGTCATAAAATTTGAAAAAATCACAAAATTAACGATAACTTCTAAACTACGAAAAATCGTAGAACATACATGGGGGTGAAATCGATAGGTCTAGTCCTCACCTATCACCTGCCTTCGGCTTGACACCTTACAAGAAACACCCTGTATGATTTCGTGATCAAGCTACTTTATCCCAATTTCAGTAAAAACGATAATTTTATTTTATCGCATAGAAATAGATATAAGTACCTTATGCTATACTTTATCTACTTGACAGTAGAGCTTTTAGGCCTACAGTGCAATGCAAAAAAAGGCTTAATTATTTTCTAATTACTTTCTTTTTTGTAAGCAATATTTAAATTATTTTTTATGCATACGCTAACACTAATCCGGTTGCTAATAAAAATAATTACCTCGACATATTGGTAGCCAATCAGCCCACAGATAACAAAGCATCCTATTTTACTTAAAAATTAACCGTCGCACTCGCAAGCTGTCGCTAAAATCAATGGGCTCCATTATTAATGGTTAACCCTACCGCGGGGCCAATCGATTCCCGAACCCCGCTCAATACAATGCACATTTTAAAATTTAAAATCCGATATCTGTATGGTGTTTTTTTGTGCACTACGATGCATTTTTAACCCCTTCACCGTATGTCTCTCGCAGTTGTGTCTCTCAAACTTTTTGATCGTAACGTTATTCGCGATTTACGCGTTTTACGATTGTGCAAGGTTAATTTTAATCTTTAGAGGATTTTTGTAGAGTCACTTTTGGGTTAAGAGCGATTTAAATGGAATAGAAAAGCCACGTTAAGGGATATAGCACTAGTCTAAACATACAAAACTATGTAAGGTAGCACAGAGCTTAACTTGCTCAAGTCCGTACAAAAGAAAAATAGTTGACATTTTTTTATTTATGTCTTTCTAATAAAATAAGGCATATTTTATTGTACCGTAAAGGCAAATTGAAAGAAAAATGACAAAAATCCAGCTCATTATAGAATGTTGAGCACCACTGGCCCGGATTGTGTAACCGCGCGGTGTCTGTGCGTGACAATTTAAACAAATTCTGGGCCATTTGGCTTCTGGGGCGGCTGCTTTTTTGAGGACTTATTTTTGAATAAAAAAAACGGCATTCAGCCCAGATCAGCCGGCGGATGCGGGACTACTGTGGCCGGCGCTAAAAATATGTTTTGAATATCAGTTTTAGTTTGCTTAGTGAGTAACTGAGCTTGGAAGGGTTAATATTTTTTAAATAAAAGATCTCCTATAGGGATTTCTATGGTAAGTGTGATTACTACTTCGTAGTAGTTACAACCTTCGGCTAACTCACTTTTTGCTACAACTCTATTTTAAGTGATTTTTTTTGTGTAGTAGGTACGCACATTTAGGCACACAACCACTTGATTTTAGATTCTAATTCACTCTACACAGTGGTTGCCTGACGGTGTTTTATCAATACCAGTCTTATAATACCTGTAAATACCTTGCAACCTCAATCGAAATAAAATTAATGCTCGCAACCGACTCCGATCGAACAATCAAACTGTCTCCACCTCTAACTGCCCCATCCTTTGATTATTTCCAGAAATCTTCACCGGGACTTGACTTGCAGGAGGGAGCGGGATTACTGTAGATCCGGGATTACCGGGAAAAGACTGGATGGACGCCATTGTCGGTAACGGTAACGCATATGGCGCGAATTATTAAATATTCAGTGAGTATTGAGTGGGTTGGGGGAGTGTTTATTTCGTTATGTGATATTGCGTGATGGAAGATAACATAGAAAATTGGGTGGAATTTGATAATGTAAAGCCAGTCAACAAGACGATATTCGATGAAATTTACCAAAGAATACGTGGGTAAAGTATAGTAAAGTAGTATACACTGTATAAGATGCAACAGCAAGAAAGACAATAAAGGGTATCGGAACACTTAAATGTCTTTTAAAATGTTCACCTTAGTCCTGGATCTGTCAATAGGCCGTATAGGCCGCGGCCTAGGGGCGGCAGCGTCCTAGGGGCGGCAGATTTCAGATGACGCTTACTCGATTTCAGAAGATAAAAGTTAAATAAAGATCCAACCCCACCCTAGCCTACGGGCGGCAAAACTGTTGATCCGCCACTGCTTGATTGTGTTTCTTGAACGCATCAAAACGAAAATTGTTTTGAAAGTCAGTAATTGCAGGATCAACATCAATTCGCTAAATAGCATAAAAAGTAGCGCTCTGAAAATGCAACACAAACTTTTAGTGTGTGAATTGGGTGATGCATTTCTCTATTAGGATACATGCTGCTTATAGGTACAACGAATCATATAAAAAAGAACCACCAGCATTTTGATAACCAAAACAAAATCTTATTGCCAATAAAATTACTTTTATTTGCTCTCCGCATTTTTCACCAATCGCGTCCACGCCATCATCTATCACGACCCACCCACAATGCCCTCGCATTCGTATGGACAGACCAATTTATATATGTATAATAACGAAAGTGGATACAGTAATTGAATGTAAAAAATCGGCCATTTGGCGTCGGGCCAGGGGTGCAGTCACGGTCATATAATTTTAATATTAGATCCGTAGCATACTGTACTTTAATTCGTTCGGGTATTCCCTTTGAATTTGGAATTGATGCAATTTTACAATCGATAGAATGGAATTAGGTAGGTACATATTTTTTTACAAAATTTAAAGAACTTTGGTATCGAAAAGCCAGTATCCTAAAGTCAACTAAATACTTAAAACATAAGGTTAATAAAAACTAAAATCTTTACTATTGGTAGGGGCAAAATTGGTGTACTTTAGAGAAAAATCTTTTTCTATTTATTTACCAGGGTTAAAATATAGTTTAAAAGTATGTTAAAATGCCTTTAAGATGAAAAACTTTACGTATATCAGGAAAACTAAATCAACAAACTCATGGCCACTCACAAAAATATTCATACCTCGAAATTTTATCGTAACCGTTTCATATCACAGTCACAGATCAATATCATCCAGATACAAAAAGCTGAGATCTGGCGTAGGTGCGGAACAAACTACTTTATTAAAGCATACTCTATATTCATAACGCCTCACCGACAATATCACACAAATAATATCCCCCCCGAAGATGCATTGAGAAAGAAATGTATCAGAAAATGTATAAAAAAGCCGTATTGGAGATGTAGGGGTAGAAAAGCCGCAACTGGAAGTGGTACATAACATAAGCCGTGAAGTTTAATTAGAATAAAAAGTTATTTGTCTTTTATTATTTGGAACTGTGAACGAATTCCAATTTATTTCTGTATGGCCTTATGTGGGTTGCAGATCAAGAGCTAAGCTAAGTTAGTTTAGCTTAGCTCGCATAGAGGTATTCTCCTGGAGGTGGCCCTGGTACAAGAAGACCCCCGGCCCGCCGTAACGGGTTACGGTCTGCTCCATGCCGCTGCTTAGTCAGCTATGCTGATCAGAGAAGTACCAAGAGCGGCCCCTCTAAGAATGGGCCCGGGCAAACGCCCCGCCAGCGTTAAAAAAACGTATTAGACTGAATGGACCATTCAATGGTACCAACGCCTTTATAGTACCTACTGGAAGACAGTAAATACAGAAGAAAAATTGGCAATTTCATAGATAACACGTAAGTTTAGAACAGATGTCACTTCCAGCACATTTTATCTCTATCTCTACAAGTAGGCGAGTGTGAGAGGTATGACTCCTACATGAAACAGGGATCCACACACGACCTCGCTCCCGCTGCCCACGGATCCCTAACGTTTTATTTGCTTTGATTTTAATATGTTTAACTATTATGAGGTAGATATTTTAGTTCTACTGGATTTTCAGCTGTTTTTTCCTGTTTCATTTCTGCTTAGAGAATTAATACGTACGTATTACGTATTATATGTTTGAGATTTTGATATAATATAAGTACATACAGATGACGGCAGGTCAACGTTACCACTGTAGGTTCTTGTGCAGTTGCAATAGGGGCGAGTTTGCAACAAAAATGGGTAACATGATGTGCTGTCGTGTGTACATATTCTGTTTCATCTGTTTTCAAAATAGTGTCATCTGTTAATTACATAATTTTTAACCTATAATACAATAAAGAGAAGAAAACCAAAAAAAATTTTAAAAAAAGTAAATACAAACAAGGTACCTACAATAAAATGGCTAATTAAGTAAATTGTGATCTTAAATTAATATTGGGCACCTCTCTTATTTATCGTCCATCATCGCTGAACTAAAACATTCTTAAAATAAAACTATTTTTGCATAAAACTGAAATGTCCAAGCCAGTCTGAAGTATGCTTTAAGAAAATTTATTGTGCAACCCATCGCATCCAGGTTGCCCTATTTCTCCTAGTTTTACTACATATTGGTTACATGTAGCATAAACCCCGCTTGCCAGGTTGTACACTCGGCCACAATTTATGACTGAAGCAGTTATTTATTAATAATTTTTCCCTGTCCACAAAATAACGCCCGTACTCACAAACGATGCTTGCTTAAGTGAAGCAGCAAATCGAACACACAGCGTTGAATAGAGCTTTGTTATTGGTTCGTCCACGCGCACTGTGAGACCTCATAGTAATGTTTGTAATACGGGCGTCAGTCTCGTAGTCGTATAGTACGTAGAGCTGTTAGTTGTCATGACAATTATTGTTTGCTATCACAAGAGTTATTCGTGCCTGATGAATTTTGATTCTTGACCTGTTTTTGGGGATGCAGTCAAGCAATCACTAATCGAATCCACTTAAAACATTCTCTTACGATTTAAATTGCATTGGTAGAGACATAAAAAGCTCAAAAGAGGAGAGATTTAGGTATTGATCTGTGGAGTGTTAAATATGTAATCATTTTTAGAAAGGGGAACTTCAAGGAAAATTCAAAATATGCATCACTATATAAAAATGTTTAGTGAATAGTTATTGTGTCTGACAGTACAGGCTTTGCGAGCGACTGGCCGCCCGTAATACTTACTGGATAACTGAAACTGCACTGCTAGTGTGTTTCGGATTATGTTATGAAAAATAGAATACCTAATCTTAATATACCTCACTGTTTATACAACAATGGCCAAAAGGACTAGGCCTTGCTGGGAATCAATAGACATCGCTGATTCTCTAGACTGGTGGACTATTGAATGAACCCACTCTTACCGAACATTGCTCGCTTAATTACGTTCGCAGACGTTCGCCGATTCCTCGTGCGCTTGTATGCTACTCCTCCGATCGTGGACATAGGCTTTTATCACAATCATTATTTATTATTTATTTATTTATTATTCATTATTGAGCAATTACATACATATTTGATTTAAATAGTGTCTTAAATTCTCTTTAGGTTTGTTCTCTATACAAATAAAAACAAACGTTTTAGTATAAATTTGTCATCATTTTATGTCTTAGCTTCATATTTTCATTTCAGATGTTAATTAAATTCTGATCATAATTCTGATCCAACAACTGCTTAAAGTACCTAATAGATTCTGCAATCGTTTTCCGACAGTCTTTTCTCCATTGGACTGATCACCATAGGACGTTTCGTTTTTGAGAGATTCTTCGTCAGAATGTTTCACCTATGGACGTTTCGCCGATTAGATAAGCGTATTTTCGTACTTACAAGTACCAAAATGTTACATAGCGGTGTAAAAGTGTTACGGCCAAAACACACGATAATAAAGAACTAAAATTCCGAATCCATGCGGGGACTCACTACTTTCCCCTCTTTGATATACTCGTAATCGTAAGTACATTTAGTACTTTCCCGTGACTCCGTGGTCACGTATCATTTGAAGTACCAGTCGATTCGTACTTACATACCGCTGATCGTCGATGCGTCGTAAAGAATATCGCTTTTAGCGATACGTCGCACGTGACCTGGCGACAAACGAAGCGATTTTGTTGCTATCCGTTCGCGTTTACGCCCGACTATTTATATTACGATTACCATGTGTGATTTGAAAGAAGTGTAGTTTTTATTGGTCACATGCAAAAATGGGTTAGACTTTTAGGGTTTCAAATACGCAGTTGTTGGAATTGATCGTGTTAAGAATGGGTTCACCACAAAAGTCCAGCTGACGTCATTGAACTCATCATCATCATCATTTCAGCCACAGGACGTCCACTGCTGAATATAGGACTCCCCTAATGATTTTCACATCGCGCGGTTGGTAGCGGCCTGTATCCAGCGCCTTCCTGCTACCTTTAAGAGGTCGTCGGTCCACCTTGTGGGTGGTATTGAACTACCCTTGAATCAGTAGTTCGAAATAGTATATTTGGGCTATTGCCGCCATATTTCAAAGAAAAATGAGCAAACCTCACCAAGTCCTGATCAATGAAAAACAAAAGCACATCGGAATGGAACAGCGCATCAGTTCAGTGCGTAATCAACCCCTGATGGCTGGTCCGACCGCACCTCGCGTAAAAACCGATATATTATTTTATTATCTCAAGCCAGCCAGGACCGGAGACGGCAATATCACCGTATATAGATTCGATTTTCTACGTGAATTCGTTTGACGGCCTTCATAATGCGACATATAAAACTGGGGACTTACGGACCCCAAAACCAATTTCGGGTTATGACCCGACGACTCTCTGATAATATTCCCGGGTTATTAGGTTCGGATAGGAGTTTTTACTATGGCTATTTTTTCCGCTGACGGTGGATTATTGGGAGGTGGTTTACGAGACGCTCCTCGTCGTACGGTTTTGTGCTCGCTTTTGTTTTATGAGTGACGGTACTACGGTAGGGCTGCGGTAATAAGGTAGAATTTCTGCAGCCATACTCCTGGCTTGCATGCGGTGGTTTTGGGAATGGAGGGAACGCATTATAAGCTGTCCTGAAACACACTGCTTATTATGTACTCGTATAGTGCCTGAAGTGTAGAATATATTATGTTGAGTTTCGGCACCGTCGTCTTTAAGGCAATTAGAGTCCTCAATGACCTTGGGCGTTTGACCTTCACGCCGCGAGCAACACCCGCGTACCCCGCACCAAAAACTCCGATTTGACACCGATCAAAAATACACGGGCATAGGTAGATACAGAATAGAAGCTCTTTCTTCATACATTACTGCCTATTATTTTAAACTTAAATTGATGAACCTTGATGTCGGTGTCATTTAACTCAGGCGTAAAGGTATTTAATAAAAATAACAAAATCCATGAACATTTTGTACGGGATAAAATTTTATTTTATTTTTCGTAAATTTTCTAATGCTTTTGTCGGTTCAGTCGTTCTCGAAATTTGAACAAACCCGACTTTATTACAAGCTTTTATTTAGCTTGCAATTTATGATATATGTAGGTAATTACATAAATGTTTGTTCGGGTGGAATCTTGCAAGCTGAATTAGTTAGACCAACTTCCTGACGACAACTAGGCTAGATGATAAAATTTCAACTATTTGTCCGCCAGATAGATAATTAGAAAATATTAGACTCATATTTTTTATTTTCTTTCATAATTAAATAATAACAGTGCTACATCGAGTTGAAATGGCGCGATACGCCACGCTTGAGTAGAATTTTTACTCAAATGTGACGTCACGCGACATTTCAACTCAATATAACACTAAAATTATTCGATTATGGAAAAAATTAAAAAATATGAGTCTAATATTTTCTAATTAATATCTGTCTGACATAGACACCCGCAGACCCAGGGGCGTTACAGGTGTTATTTTTAATTGTGGTCAGTGGTATTTTCGCGAAGAAACATATTGAAAATCTAATTCTAATAAATATAAACAATATAAATTGTTTTCTTCACGTAAATCGATTAAGTTACAGATTCTGACTAGCTCCTAATTTGGATACTGATTGCAAAGGCCTAGTAAATAAATAACGTAATAATTTTTCTACTTCTATTTATCTAGTGCAGTTGTTTTGGAGTCAATTATAGTTTTTTTACACTAATAGATTCTATTCAGGTAGAAAATAGCGTCTGAGCGCGTCATAATTCAATTGTATCGTCTGACTGCACGTACTCTATGAACAATTCTGACATAAAATCTATGGTCGAACAAAAGCTGGGTTGCACCATCTTACTTCAACTTTGACAAGCGTCAAAAGTCTGTCTAACTCCATACAAAAAACACCGGTTATCGCCAAAGCTACGGTCAAAGTTAGGTCACGTCAGGTGGTGCAACTCAGCTAAAGAAAAAATTCATTTTGATCGCTAATGTCAGTTTGCAGCGAGTGACACAACCTCCCCGTCTGATGGCCAGCGGCCGACTGCCGCCCTCACCCCGCGAAGGCCCCCTCAACAGCAAAACGTTCGGAATTTATCAAAAGTAAAATTTATGAATGAAAGTAATGTTCGATTGAAAAACGCAACGTGTCATTTAAAGATTAAAGAATTCCCAATCTATTCGTGCAAAAATCTTTTAAATTAACATAGCCGTTTTGGAGGAGTAGGGAATTTAAGTAAAAAAACGATGTCCCGTATTTATTTCTTTAATCCAAAACAAAGAGACTTAGCGAAAATTCAAACGTCACAAATGTAGTCCTTGAACTGTTGTATAACATATATTTTTTTCAACTATTTCTGTCCAGCAGTAAAAGAGGAGTAGGCTTTACAAAATGCCCATTTGGAGCGGATTGAGGACTCTAATCGTCTTAACTGAGTCTTTAACATAACTACAAGATGATGACATTATACACTTTAATAATATCATATTATGTAGTGCGAGCAATCATTTTATTTCAAGAAAGATATACAGAAATTACTAAGGATAGTAGAGAGAAAATTTAATGTCGTGGATCGTTGTGGTTAGTATTTTTATTATTGAAAATTGGGCAAATGTTCACCCTTCCTGCTTTTAAAAGGCCATGCATATGCATTATGCATACTTGTTAACAATCGGCAAACATTAAGTGATAATGCACACTTAATGCTTCGTTCGAGATTCTTATAAATAAGATTTTTTGCAAATTAATTTGCTTCCAAAATAATTTTCACTATCTCTTCACACAATAAACTTTTATTAGCGAAGTAAGAGTACACGAATGAAATAATATAAAATCTACATAAAACATGTTTTCGTTCCATATGTGCCACAAAAACTTTTTTCATTCCAAAGCGAGTGTTCGTCGTATGCGAGTGAAATAACAAAAATCTTAGAACAAAAACATAAAGTGCCATAAAAGAGATCTTCCTTTGTGCCACAAAAATCTCGGGGATGGGAGTAATCGGGCATTTTACATAAGAAAATAATATATTATTCAAAATCCACAGTCGGTCTCACCGCCCCATATACTTATCGGCAATAATGCTCGCTCTCCATTGCGGCTGAGTGGCATAACCACGTAAGGACGTTTACGCAAAAAGTAGATATTTATAGTTTTAAGATCGGCTGAAGAGTTCATCCTACGTACCTGAAAATGCAGCGTGAGACGTCCACCCACAAAGTGGACCGACGACCTCTTAAAGCAGGAAGGCGCTGAATGCAGGCTGCTTCCAACCGGGCAATATTGAATCTAAACCTCATCTTTACCATGACTCTATCACAGATAATGTCATTTGGTTAGTTTTACTAATTTTGCTTGAAACACAACCTGTCAAATATGTTTAAAATCTAACTGGACTCGGCACGTTCCTCGGAAAAAGTATGTTATTAATTAAAATTATTTTTTTACTTACGCGGTTTATTCTGCGGACACCTACCTTGCGGCTCCTTACAAATAAAAATAGAGACGAAGGCCGCGGCTCCGCTCGCGCCGCCTATTATGATATCTCTTGATTCTTACCACCCTTTACCTAGAGAAAGGTTGGTGTACACTGCATTTAACATGCTAATAAATAAATATTTTTTAATAATTTAAAATTTCATCATCATCATTTCAGCCGCAGGACGTCTACTGCTGAATATAGGTAAGCCTCCCCCAATGATTTCCATAGTGATCAAATTGCAGTAGCGGCCTGCATCCTGCCTGCTACCTTTATGAGGCCGTCAGTCCACCTTGTGGATGGACGTCCCACGCCGCGCAGTCCGGTACGAGGCTTTCATTCACTGTAGAACTATAATTATATGTCCTTCCCATCGCCACTTTAGCCTGCTCATGTTTATTATTTAACAATGTTTCAACAGCATTAATTTAGTTAGAGCCATTGCATAGTTGAAGAATCAGGCATGGAGTTCATTCATTCGTTCGTTTCACTCATAGGGCATCCATTGCTGAAAATAAACCTCCTCCAATTATTTCCATTATTGTCCGGCCTTTTATATGAGGTTGTCGTTCCACCTTGTGGTGCAGTGGCGTATATCCAGTATTCTAAGCAATAAAGTCTAAGTGTCGTCATCATCACTATAAGGTATTTTCAGTCTCCACTGAAGGAGCACGGCATTCTCTATTTTACCAGAGGTCACCTACAATCCCTTCCCCACGCTAAACGAACATAATATTCAAATGCTGAATAATTAAATAAAAATATTACTTTAATAATAATTACTTGCTGTTAAAAATTGATGTAGTCAGCAGTGTACACCGACCCCGTATTCTTGATACCACCCAGAAGCGCCCCCTTTAAGTCTGTCGAGAAGATTTGGACATAATATGTTCGTCCCGATGATATTTTCTCATATTACGCTTTTATACTTTAACGTACACGTGCAGAGGTTTGAAGGTACACGTTTTACTTAGCAACTATCTGGAATTATTATTCCCTTACATCTTTTATGTTTATGAGATACGAGTATGTTTCGCTTAATAAGGCTCGATTGCGCGTAGGTAGGTAGTACTTCTTTGGGGCAGAAAGGTTATGGAATGGATTCTATGTACCAGCAAGCGTAGCGTGGGACGTCCACCCACATGGTGGACAGGAAAACTTTGAATCGGCCTATGTTCAGCAGTAGATATAGCATTCTCCTATGGCTGAAATGATAAAAACAATAGGCTAGATGACAAAATTTCAATTATTTGTCCGTCAGACAGATAATTAGAAAATATTAGACTCATATTTTTTATTTTCTTTCATAATTAAATAATAATAGTGCTACATCGAGTTGAAATGGCGCGTTACGTCACGCTTGAGTAGATTTTTTTACTCAAAAGTGACGTCACGTGACATTTCAACTCAATATAATACTGTAATTATTCGATTATGAAAAATATTAAAAAATATGCTGACGGACTGAATTCGATTTCATTACTCAGTCATCATCCCTATTATAATAGCTAGCCACGTAATGGGCTTCTTCAGCACCTTCAGCCACCTTTATAGTACATTAGACATTAGGCCTTCAGCAGTAGATATAATAATTGTATTAATGACTGAAATTATGATGATAATGATAATGCCAGTAGAAAATTAAATTGACGTGATTTTTAAACTAAGAAACCTTTCAACCACATAAAAAGTCAATTGACTCTTGCTTACAATATTAGCAAGTAAGAACATAAAAAGATTCCAAAAATAAACAACAAGCCTACAGGATGGACGTTATAACACGGCTCATGTGTCCAACAAAACGTATTTATATTTAAGGCGTGAAAATGTAGACACAGAAAGCGTTAGACTACTAAATGGAACAAAAGTTTGTTCTAATAATGAAAAATAAAAATGTTAGGTTCATACATAAATGGTTTATAGCTTAATAAATATTTGCGATTGTCAGCAAATAACCCAGTAACATTAATAGAACAACATTATTGAAGCTTTTAAACACTCGGATGGATGAGAATAATGATGACCTACATTATTAAAAGCTGGACGGAGCCTGCATATTAAATTCACTTTAATATGCAGGCTCCGTCCAGTTAAACATGATTTTAAAACTGTGACCGGTGACGTTGGATTCATGATAAGCACTATCTCTCAAAAACTAGCTTGTACATAATATTGGAAATCTGTTTGTGTCCAATTAATAAAAGAAAAATAAAAAAAATGTATTGCGCAACAATTGTACGAAGCGTCTTCATTTTCTGCTTGACCATTTTCACAAGATTGGTTGGTTCTTTGAATAGCGGAATCTTTTGCAATGCCTAGTGTGGAAGTCTGTCTTAATTTGTTTTGTACTACTTGATCTGGCAATTTTTTTTTTTTCATTTTCTTCATAATGGAAGGATATTTTTTGTCAGGTCTACGACACGTGTAGCTCTACACCATAGCTCATGAGATCATGAATCTTAAACTAGGCGGTGGAATAAAAAGTGTCTGCTGCTGCTGAATTATGAAAACATCGATAAATATTCGGAGAGGATGACGCGATGTATTGCTTTTTACGGCCCGATGAATAACTTCGCTTTATTCTGATTTGGGGCTGAGAGTACCAAATATTCTTATAGAAATATGTATTAGGTGTGGCAGATGATGAAACCACACCAAAAGGTTTATAAAAGGCCAAAGAGTACATTGGTTTGCGTACGGACTACAGCTACGGCAAGTTATGGTCTTCTTCTTCGTGGCCACGCTCTTGGCAAAGTTGTCGTGGTCGTCACACCTGGTTTGGTGGCAAGCTTCACAATCCGTCGCCATTCCTCCCGCATTGCAGCCTTTAACAAGACACGGTACGGTAGCGGATTCAAATCCTGTTAGTTTGATACTTGGAGTTGGAGCTATGGAGGCTTATGGTAAATATATTTGACACACTTATTGTATCCCACTGCTGGGATAAGATCTTTCCCAAATTCTATCAAATATCGTGGACCCGGTGATACA
Source organism: Ostrinia nubilalis (assembly GCF_963855985.1). Classification (NCBI taxonomy): domain Eukaryota; kingdom Metazoa; phylum Arthropoda; class Insecta; order Lepidoptera; family Crambidae; genus Ostrinia; species Ostrinia nubilalis. The sequence continues at coordinate 12,491,363 of NC_087101.1, read as the reverse complement.
TACATATACAATCATCCCATACTTTTTCCCGTGAAATAATATTATACTTACTTAATTTTCTCACAATTAATTTTAACAATTGAAAATTAAACGAAATGAGCGAGAATCAAAATTACTTTGACACTATCAAAGATTGCTCGTTGAATATCTCTACATCATACGTCGAGATGTACAAATACAATTTGGTTTACCCAAGAAAAGTCTAATCCGACCTCTATTTGGGATGTTCTCTATTCCACAAGAGTAGCTTCCAAAATTTAACTTACTACCTATTATAATCCCAAAAATCAGTACACAACAATTAAACTGATAACCAACGGTGCCGGCAATTTGATACATTGTGTAATTGTCTCTATGGCCGCCATAACTGAGGCCTACAGCGAGGGCTAAGGCGATTTGCCCATTAATTTCCGCACGCCCGGATCAGTTTCGCGGTATACTTACGTTTAAGTTGGATAGATTTAACCTTATTTTGATGAAATTAAATCGAGATTAATTAAACTGCCGGTTCTTGTAATAAAGGTTCGAGGGAAATTACCTCATATTAATGACGATTGAAGGCATATCAAGCTATGCTCTGTGGCTTTTTTTTATAGTTGTATCAATCCATACTACGACCTACTTTAATTTTATTGAAAGCTTACTAAGTTTCTTCCATCACTTCTTCTTAGCACCAGCCCTAAGTGATCCAAGAATATATTGTATCAAGGTGATGGTAGAGCAAGCTTTATTTGGGAGAGATAAACAAGAAATCCCGGCCACCGGGCAAGCCTCCCACTAGGTGGACCGACGATCTGGAGAAGGTCGTGGGAGGTCCCTGGATGCGAGCGGCGCAGGACCGGTCTTTGTGGAAATTTTTGGGAGAGGCCTTTGTCCAGCAGTGGACGTCCTTCGGCTGAAACGAAAAAGAATAAAAAAAGTGCCTTTGCCAGAGCATTTTTCGTGTTAATTTTAGTTTGTCATAGAAAAACCCACTGAACGCTTTTCGTTGTAATTTGATCAACTTTCTATTGTTTTAACTTAGATATAGCCTATTTAGTACAAAACTAGTTTAAATCCCATCCTGAGATATTTCAGATATGTAAAGCAAAACATTCATCAGACTCCATCATCAATGTAACGCAAACCGTCTAAGGGCAGTAACTCAAGTAAGTACACGCATTAGGTGCGAGGCTGTGAATATCCGTAGGAAATAGCGCCCGACGCTATCTGGTACATCGCGTTACAAATGTGTACATCAAGACAGTGGCTACCCGTTACTTATCAACGAGATAGGGTTCAGGGCTGCCACAAATGATTTTGGAAAGTTTTTTGATAATTTGGTTTGGTTTTATTTATGTATTTTTATGGACTGTCGTGACGAGGATAGCTAGTAGCTATCGTGCTTTGTGGCTTTCCTACCGGTTGCTTATCAAGCAGAAAAACCTTCCTAAAAGGGTGTTAATTAATTTTGATTATAATAATAATTGTTCTGCTTTTAAATGGATGGCAAAAGTTAATTTAAAAGTATAGTCAAAATTAACTACAACACATTAAAAATACAAAGAACAGTGTAAAGAAATGATAACACCCCAAATAATATCATTTCAAGGATAATAAATAGATCAATCCCCCATTCAAAATCTCACTGACCTCTGATCTCGTTCTACATACAGCATCCACTCCCATCCGCGAACAGGTGAAGGTAATCATCATCAGTATTGAAGTAAAACCGGTTTGCTCTGCTTTGAACTGGTTACAGGTCAGCATCCACGTGATACACTTTTGATCTTGTCCGGTGGGGTGATCTTGTTGACAAAGGCACACTTGTCCCGTGGTTTGTGCCTTTGTTGTTTTTTATGGCACGCTCTCTGGAATTTGACATTTGAATTTGAATTAACTACTAAATAAGATGTTTACAGAACCGGTCGTTATGGAAATCTTTAAGGTAGGCCTTTGTCCAGCAATGGAGTAAATCGCCCCTTTAGCCGAATCATCGAATAAACTAAAGATGGACCGTAATTAATTCGTAAATAAACACAATTAGAAGAAAATACATCAGTAGGTAACGTAACAATAATAGTTTATAGATTTCTTATGTCTCAAGCAACTTTGTCCAGCAGTGGATGCATTTGGCTGAAACGACAAATAACTCCTGCAAGTATCCAACTCAGTAGCTACATTTACAAGAACCAAACTTCAGCTACCCTTATTGAAAAAAATCTTAAAAGAGATATATTCCAATCCACCGACCACAATGCATCTGTAATAAAATCTCTCCCTCTTTCGATTTCGTCCATATTATGCAAATGATAAAACGTGTAAATCTTTTAAAGCCGGCCATTCACAGCATCCCCGTGTCGGCGGCACGTGGGAATTATCTGGATCGAACTGGATGAAACTGGACGGATCCGGTTTGGACAGGTTAAAGGGCAGCATCCACGCGATACACTTTTGATCTTATTGAAAGGTGAGGTTGATTTTTTTTGTTGAAATGAGTGTGGAACTTGGCCCTCTTTTATGTAAATGGGGTGTGTTTGAGATCGATTTCACAATGATATTCATAATAATTTTATTATTCCGGTTGACCGCACTGAATTTGAGATAAAATAAGTATCTCTATCTACCTTCTTACCAATTACTTATACATATAAACAAAATAATTTAGATGTAATGTCTTTATATCTAGAAGAGTCTAGAGTATGAATTGAATAGTTGTTTCTTTTTTAAACTGATATAAATAAATGTTACTCTGTAACAGTCACAAATAGGCTTTTAAAAGTCGCTGTTATACGTCCCACTGTTGCACATTTTAATTTCAGCCCCACCAATAATGATGGGGTTCTTCTGGTTAATAATCTGAGTTAAACCTAAGAAGAAGTAGCGAAAGAAACAGTCACTCTTTCAGCATTGTAGGTACAATCGTTAATTATATTGATGCCAGTTAAGCAGTTGTAACGTGGTTGTAACCTTTCAAAACTGTTCTTTTACAGAATACTCTGTTTTCTCCTAACACTACGATGAAAAATAAAATTCAACTGTATTATGTGGACAGCCCTACCCGTCACAGTTAAACGCGCCATATGTATGTTTCAGGCAGTGACCAAACACCGTCCGGACCCACGGAAATAGGACGCCCAGGAACGGGACTGGGATCGAGTGGCTCAAAATGGTCTGGTATTAAAATAATTTAAATACAGGAAGAGGAAGGAAGAAAGGTTAATTTGTGAATTTTCATAAGCACTACGTTATGCATTTGTTTAATGTAGTTTTAATAAAATACTGGTAGGTATTAACTATAGCATCCAGCTTTTATTTTTTATTTATTCTTGTTTTTACAAATGGTGGACTAAATGCCAGTAGGCATTCTCTACCAGACAACCATCAGGCAAAGAGAGTACATAATTTAATCATCATTAACTGTTTTTGACTCTACCTGTTCACGAGAGCGCTATGTTTAATGTTATTATTGAGATTATAAAAGTATTGCAAATTAAATATAAAGCTTTAGTTAGTGGTTTGTTTGATGAGCTGTAAAAGTCTAATTCTCCTTTAATTTATTAGTTACAATATTTTCAGTACCTTCACAAGAGCTTAAGCAGGCATATAGCACGTTCAATGCCATCGACTAATAGAACTATGGTAAAAAACTATTAACGTTACCACTCCACGGATTCCCTGTCCCAATAAACAGGCGTCCGCACATTTAGCAAGCGGATCCCGGGCGTGTCGCAGTCACTGCTGTAAATTACTCGCCGGTTTATCTAAAAGTAAATTGATTGACCGGTATTCAGCAAAAATAAACTGACAGATTTTTATAGCAAGTAATTGCGAATTGCTCTATGCATTATGTTACTTTTCACACACGTTTTATTGTCTTACGTTAATTTTAATCATCATCAGGCCATCTAGTCTGCGCTATAGGTACCTACTAGTCCTCTTGTTTTTGAATAGAAATCCGGCCAGTACCACACCACATAACTTAAGTTTACCACTAGGTACATAATATAAGATAATGCCTAGGTTTTCCATAAATATCCTTTGAAACATGGAATCATTTGTCATTTGTGACAATCAGCTTGAAGAGGTAGCGATCCAGTGAAGTAATTTTTACTTTCGGATGCTTGAGAATCGAACCAACGATCACCGAGTTGAGAAACCCTAACCATAAAAAACAAGGATTTTCAATAAATTCTTTTAAAATAGATAGTACTATCATTTAAACAAGCTTTGGTTGTGTAAAATAACTATGTTTCGTCGTTTACACTAATCACAAAGCTTCAAAATAAAGAAAAGTGCAAAATCACTAACCACCCAACACGTTTCAGTTAAAAACTCCGAACTAACACCCAAACTAATGACACAATATAAATTATCTGGTTACATCTACATATACGGGATGAAATCTGTTATATCACTTTAAACACCGTCCCTTTTACACCCTAAAGTTTTAGGTCCGACCCGAAAACATATCCAGGGACGGGGACCGACCTCTGAGATACTATATCTGTATAGAAGTACCCCCGATAATGGAAAATGTACGATTTCATGCTCGAATTACTAAGGATATAGAGATAAGCGGACCAGCTTAATGTTAAAGTATTTTATAGGCCTTTATTCATTGTTGTGAGATAATAATATAATCAGTTAACATGTTGAATGGACAAATGGAGTAGGGACAATGTAGAGAAGCGAATGGTTCGTTTACGAGTAGATTTCTGAGTCTTGAGTCCGTATTTAAAAACAACGCTCTAAACGTGATCCACCGGTCAGTATTTAAAAACAACGTTCTAAACTCGATCCAGTTTTGGTCAGTGATTGGTAAATATTGAAATTCAACTAATTAAAAGGCCTATTCCTCAATTTGTGCTTGAAATTCAGGTTTTGAGATCTGTTAAATGGACCTTATTGGATCCTATACATAAAAACTCATTATATTGAACTATGAACTAGTAGGTATGGTTATCTGTCCACCGGGTGGGGAGGCATAGGTATGTAAGTATTATCATCCCGTACGAAATAGAGCATTCAATGGGTAGGTGGCTGTAAGTGATACTTCTGCCGGTAACTTCAACAAAAAAATACGTTTTTCCTCAAAAAAGCGGCTACTTAAATCCCACACTCCGCCTCCAGCAAAAACTACTAATATTTCATTCTGTGCACGAGTGTACAGGATTCGCCAGCCAATGGTCAAGCGGTCAGCTGAGAAAGAGACGGGATTATACAAACTGTTACTAGTTAGAATGAGATAGTAGTTAGGGGTGGCATCCCCAAGGGATTAAGGTAGTTTTTGAACACGATTGGAGTTAGGGCGAGTGTGGATTACGCACGATAGGGATAGAGGCGATTGAATTTTATTTTAATAAAACGTAGCTACATTATTAAAAATATTAAGTAGTAGGTGGGTATTTCTCCGGATCTGGATTATTTAGTTGATTACCCCGACCTTTTTTATTTTTGAATTTAGAGTAAGTTTAGGTAAAACATTTCAAAATAGACATTGTTACGTGCATATTTTTTATATTGGCCCATCTGTAGCAAGCAGGAATAAAAAGTTATGTGACATCAAAATTTTCATGGTCGGGGTAATCAAAGTTGGGAGTCAGAGTAATCAAAAATAAAACAAAATATTTTATTTTCTAAGGTTTTTTTAAGTTATGGTGAAATAAATGTTATTAAAACTAGCCATTTGTTATTCTGATGTATAAACGACAATATTGTAAAGTTTCAACAATATCTGTTACGTAGTTGTTGCGTAAAAGAGTAAAAAACTTTCGCTTATACATATAATATTAGTGACTCAATGTCCTATGTCTCCTATATGGGACAGAAGGCGTCCACAACTCAACAGTCCTCCATCGCATTCGGTTTTGAGCTTCGCGTTTGATCTCGCTCCAAGTCTTGCCGATCTTCTTCGCCTCGTCTGCTACAGTGCGCCGCTATGTTTTTTTGGCGCGACCATGTTTGCATTTTCCCTGGGGGTTCCAATCTAGAGCCTGCTTGGGGATATTATCGGGGTCCCTTCGGAGAGTGTGGCCGATCCAGTTCCACTTGCAGCGTTTGATCTGATGGCCGATCGGTATTTCGTAGCAGCGTTCCAAGAGTTTGTCGTTTGGAGATTTTGGAGAATTCGGCGAATACAGCGGCTGAAGAAGATCTGCAGCTGGTGCGAGATAACCTTAGTGGCCTTCCACGTTTCACACCCATAGAGCAGAACTGATTTGACGTTGGACCCGAATATTTTGATCTTGCGTGGGTCAATTTCCGTAATTGCCATACGGCTCGAAGTTGTGCGAAGGTAGCTCTGGCCTTGGCAATGCGCGAAATTATGTCCTTTTCGGTACCTCCAGGCTCTGACACGATGCTCCCGAGGTAAGTGAAATTGTGGACTCGTTCCACAGCCTCTGCACCAACGGTGTGCAATTCCTCACACCAGATCGCATCTCTTGGGTCTTCCGATACTGATACCCTTGCTTTACCCTTTTTTCGGCACAATAATTAGAAGCCCCTTATGCCAGTCATCTGGGAGTTCCTCTTCCATCCAGATATTTTCGGCGACAGGTGTCAGGACGTCGACGGCGGAGTTTACATCGGCTTTCAGCATTTCTGCGGTGATAAAGTCGAGTCCAGGGGTCTTGCCAATTTTGAGAGACAGGATAGCCTTGGTCACTTCGTCGCGTGTTGGTGGGTTAACGTTGACGTCGAGCAGCCTAGGTGGAGTAGTGTCTCAGGTCCCACAGAGGCTCAGGCGTGGTGGTGGCGACTGTTACACCGGTAAGGCGGAAGATAGGATAAGATATTATTATTAATAATAATATGTATTAACAGGATTTCATATTAGTAAATGGTTATTTTTGCTTATTAAACGTTATTTAGTTAATCATTCATTAGTAAAATTAGAGTTCTATTGATTACCCGGTGACAAAAGTCGGGGTAATCAAGGTCGGGGTAGTCAAAAAATTAAGGTTTATCCTGAGCCCTGCCCAATCTGTAAGTTGAATCCCAAATGTTTTAATACACAAAAAATGCGGTTACATGGACCATTATTCCTGTACATTCTCAAAAACTTTCCATGTAAAGAAACCTAAAAAAACAGGATAGAGTAATCAACCGTGCACTGAACCAAGGTCTGGGTAATCATATTCTTATCTCGATAACTCCGAAATCTTGCGACGAGTCGCATTACCGGACACCTCGGCACGGAGGCCACCACTAAAGGTTCACGGGGGAGGATAGAGCTCGTTTCTAAATTGCGTAGCTAGGGACGTAGGCGCACATTAGCGACGTGTCGGGGTAATCACGGTTAACGCCCGGACACAACTTCAAATAGTTATTTTACAAAACCTTTTAGTGATATAGTTATATCGTATTTAATTTATCAATGTTTATTTAATCAGTAATCGATTACATAAGCATTGAAAGCGGTAACAATAACGGATTAATTTATACGAGCAAATTTGTTCTGAAATCGGGAGCGCGGACACGCCGTGGTAATCAATTTTTGACGACTTACGATTTTTTTTAAATTACTTAATTAACTATTATTAACTATCTCTGTGGTTTAACAACAAGAACCAAAGTTATACTATTAGATAAAAATATTTGTTACTAAAATATTATGATATTCGGGTACTTTTTGGCCCCGGACACGTGATTTTCTTGGCCGGTGGAATGACCCAGGTATACCTACTACAATTTTATACAGCATGGACTGGGCATGAATTGAAAGAGACTTCACACTTAAGATAGGTATAAGTCCTTCTTTTTAAATAATAACCAAGATAAATCATCTTTAATAATAACTATCTTTTTATGATTTTCAATTTCTCCAAAGATAAGTATTAAATCACAAGCATTTGATGAGATACTTCATATCTTATCCCTATATCTGAAGCATTAATTTGATCAAGGTCACCTCATACTGATCACTGGCTTACTAGTCCACTCAAAAAAGCAGTTGTAAAGTGTTTCTGAAGAAATTGCTTAGATACACCTTACACTCTACACCTCATTTTGGGTAATTTTTTGAGAGATACCTATAAGCTTTTCAAAACATTGCTGGTGTTATGATATGTGAAGCTCACAGCAACTCACTTTATTGCAGTTGCCTTCACAGCACTAGGAAAAAGTAGTCATGACAAAACTTCTGGGCTGCTTCAATAGTATCATGGTAAAATAGTATGGAATAGCAAAAAATTTTCATGAATTCATACACTTTCGTGTATTTTTTCCGGTCAGAAAATTTCGTCAGTATTTCTGTGACAACGGTAACGGTAACGATACAAACTAACGGAACAACGACGTGTAGCTGTTATGTATTTTTGCGGCGGATTACCCACGGAATTACTATTGATTTGGGCGCGCGCCCGCTCGGCCGCCTTTCAAATGAGCAGGCCGTTTAGAAGTATATAGAGTTGTTAATACCTAGTTTTATTTCATTTTCAGATATAAACTTATTAGCTTCTTCCATAATGGCAATGTGCTTCTACGTTTGCTACGTCACGTGAGCATAGCCATTACACGGTACTGAACTAGACGCCCGGTTTCCACCAAAGCGGAGCAGAGCGGAGAAGTGTCGGGCTATAATTTTTTTTAATATAATTTGACAGCGGCTACGGCCGGCTCCGCTTTGGTAGAAACTGGGCCTAATAATTTATTTATTTATTTATTTTAAGGACAGCCAACAAAGCATACACCTTATCTAATATAACCTTAATACATAAAACATTATGTGGTGTTGCCTTACTTAAAGGCTGCCACGGCATGCAAATAAGTGTACTAAGTACTAATAGAAGGCAAACACAATTTCAATTTTCTTTTCTCTTTTACATAAATCATGTTTAGAGTCTACAGTTCGTTTCGGATACATAGTCCAATCTTTAGACTATTTATCCGAAACGAACAAGTCATGCAATACAGCTTTAAATTTACGAGGTGAATATGATATCATGTCGATGCTCCCAGAAGATGACCGTGACAGGCGGCTAAACTGCGATTGGATTCTATTGATTGTCGAAAAATGGCCCAAGTTAGTCCTAAACTCTTTTGCTCGGAAAGCCATATACCTAGACGGTCTAGCCAGTTTGTAAGGAGTGTTAAAATTAACCTGAGACAGTAGATCCCGGCAGTCGATTTGCCCATTAATAATTTTGTACAAAAAAAGGTGGTCATAAATTATTCTGCGATTGTCTAAACTATTTAAATTGAAGTATTTCAGTCTGGACTCATATGTAGGAAGGCGCTTTGCCAATCCACATTGATAAGATAGGTGCCAGAGGAATCTTTTTTGAATAGCCTCGAAACGACGCTTATGCACCTCATAATAAGGGGTCCATATTACACTGCAATACTCTAAACCAGAACGCACTAATGAATTATATATTTTTATTTTACTGCCAATTTTTTTGAAGTCCTTACAATTTCGCAATATAAAGCCTAAGAGTTTAAAACTTTTTTTAACTATCCTATCAACGTGGATATGGAAACGGAGCCTATTGTCTATATGGACTCCAAGGTCTCGAATAACTTCAACTTCTTTAATAACTTTGCTATTGATGGTAAACGACTTGTAGTATGGGGACTTTTTTCTAGAAAAATGTATAAAGTAACATTTATCCACATTAAGTTTCATCTTATTGGAATCACACCAAGATGAGAACCGATTTAAGTCTTGTTGAAGTAGAATCTGGTCATTGTCGTTCTTCTGTCGTTTAACTATTTTAAGGCCGGGTAGCAGAGAAAATGGCGAAAATGAGGTTTTCATTTTTCATTTTTGAGGTACTAAACAGTAAAATTAAAGGCTAAGATTTTTTTTGGGCATAGTTGAGGATATTTTCTAGGGCTATTAACGGATGGAAACACGATTTGATGAAGTTGACTCGATAGAATAAATTCCCAAAGTTACCTCTATTCGTTTTCTATTTATGGTTTTATTTTTAAAATAAGCGATTTGAGATTCTGAATCTTTTACTAAACTAAAGTTCCGAATTAACTTGAGGGCTTTTAACGGATGAAATTTTTATATTGCGTCTTATTTAGTTACTATGTTAAAAAATGTGGAAAAAATCGCCCATGACGGCTTGGACAATCTCAATCAGTCGCGCGGTGGCGCTTACGGAGGTCGGACGCGTGTCAGTTTTATGCACGTGACAGTTCGCAATTTGTCAATATTTTTGACAATGATGACTTTGATGAGTCACAGTATAATAATATCAGTGTTACTGGAGAAAGCTAAAATTTTTGATAATTAAGAATTATGAATTTTGTCTACCTTTTGAAATTTAAATCGTTGGCATCCTTTTAAACTAAGACTCTACTCATGAGACATAGTACATTCCTCAAATATGAGACAAAAGCAATGAGTTAAAATTACATTTTAATAGTACCTACATACAATCGTCTTACACTCTTTAGAAGAGCACACTGACACAAATAAATAATAAAAAATTAGGTCAGTGGGTCAAATATAGGGGCAGCTGCACGTCACTGAAAGACGATTCTGTTTACTCGGCATCTGGGCTGGAGAACATGAATCCTTGCTTACAGATGCAGATGTAAATAGAGTTATAAATGGACAAATTTTACATGAAATGTTTAACAGAAATCAGTTTTTGCGTGAAAAAGTAACAAACATCCAGACATCATGACATCCAGACATCCAAACTTTCGCCTTTATAATATTAGTAGGATATTTCACAATCCAAACTAACATTTACTATTTAGCATTTACTTACAGTAAATATTAGTTTGGATTGTGAAATATTTAAAATTAAAAAAAAGAATAAAACAAAATAGGGTTTCAAATTACCTATCTATATCTAATATTATAAAGAGGTAAAGTTTGTGTGTTTGTATATTTTTTAAATTGTAAGGGGTAATCTCGGGATCTACTGAACCGATTTTAAAAAATCTTTCACCAATAGAAAGCCACATTATATCTGATTGTAATAGGTTATATAAAAACCGAAAAATTCCACGCGGGCGAAGCGGCGGGCGGAAAGCTAGTTTATTTATAATTATGTAAGAGCATAATTATTAAAGTCGAAGTCAAACATTCTTTATTTGTGTGGACCTATATTAACGAGAGATTACAATAGATTACAAGGCGTCAAATATTTCAAGAAAAAAATTAAAAACTATTATAAAGCTAAATTTTGCTCTCATGAAGCCTTTACCTACTCTGACAAATTAAGACTTAGAGAAGAAACTAATAATAAAACTATTGAACTGTCCTGCAATGAAAAGCTTGATCGGGTACAACACCTCAAGTTATTTCAGAACTTGATTTCATTAAAAGACTCCGAATATCAAATCGCTTAGGTATCTAAAGTCAAACGATTCTGAAATGTCAAGTGGCATAAAGTTGGGACTAATGAATAACCCATTAAGATAGTAGCGCCCTCCTGTCAATGACATACCTGGAACGATAGAGTATTGGACAACTAATAAAAATGCTTTGTACTAAACGACTGACGGATATCGTAGAGACCTGAAAGTTGGAATGTGTGTTCTTTGTATGACGTAGGCATCTCATAAGAAAAGATTTTCCGAAATGGGGTCATGAAATGAAGGGGGTGAAAAAAGGGGGCAAAGTTTGTATGGGACAAAATGATTCCTTGGTTCGATCTACTTGAAATTTAGCTTAATATAATTCATTAATATAATTCATGAAAGACGTGTGGAACGGTTAGAAAGTAATTTTGGCAGTCATTTTCTTCGAAGTTGATATCAATACTACTTAGTGCCTTTGATTTAATTACTTTTTATTTTTAAAAGTGTTTGAAAACTCCATGTCAGATTGTGTTCAATGTCAAGTGAAATCTCAAATTGAAATGTCTCAATCTCAATGAGGAGACTCTGTATTTATTCCTAGAATTCCCCTAACACCGTCAAATTACCCTTTCGAATTCAAGACAGTGCAGTTTCCTATCAGTCTGCTTCGTAATGACTATAAACAAAGCTCAAGGTCAAACTCTAGGGACCTCTGCTTAAACTCCCATGAGTGCACAGAGGTACGCAGGTAACCCCGTGTGATGCTCATAGTAATTTTCGATACAGAACCCCGTACATACGTCATACATATTATAGAAAGAAAACACCCAGACCAATAGAAACAAATTGTTTCTGCAATTTTACTATGATATTTTTACTTATTAATAAACAAAGAGACTGATTAATGTTATTAACCACATGCAAAGCTTCGTGAATTGCAACAACTATAATTTATTATCCAAGCTCTAAATAATCGCTACTAAGAGTAACTTATCATAAAATGTTTTTCCAATCGCTCAAGCTCCCAAGGGCCTACTGATAGGTCGGGTGACGTAATCTTGAAATTCTTTAAGCCGGCGCAGAACTTCCAGCAGGTCAGGCGACGCCACGGCCACTTTGAACTGTGTTTACTTCTGCAGTTATATTTTATATTTATTCGATTCTAGAATATATTCCCAAAAAGTCTGAAAGGTGTTTTAATTTGTATCACTTGGATATGATTTGTATTAGAAAGTGTTGTGAGTGTGACGCTTGAAGGGAAGGAAGTCAACCTAACCTAACCAACTGCGTATTTCTATACTGTGTAGCTGGAAATTGTGGCGGGAGCTCTTTGGCGCGCTGTCTTCGGCGAAGAATTGCGCGCGCAGATTTTGACAGCACGAAATACCTACTTTAGCAGAAATACCAAGCCTTAAGATCGTCTGCGTATAAGTAAATTTGACAATGAAGAAAACAGGCTGCGACGTCGTTAACGAATATATTGAAAAACAATGGACCCAGATGCGAGCCCTGCGGGACGCCCGAAGATGTCTTAAACGCATCTGATAATATAACGCATATGATAATAACTAAATCGTTGATATAGGTAGGTACTTCGGTGTCGGTCTCTACATAAAATAGGTAGGTATGTCAACAAAGTGATGTAATTGTGTCAATACAATAAAACCATCTGATTTATACCGTTATTTCAAAAATAAATAACACATATTTTAGCCAGTTAAAAATAAACGACACATAATAATATCTGAAAGTAGGTCTGTGTAAAATTAGACTAAATTTTTTTACAATGTCCCTCCTGTACACACTCATTTAGCAAGGTATTTTTGCAGGATTCTAATTAAAGGAACCCACTTTCCGCTTGGAAGGCATCGAAAATATGTCTGACCTTCTCTTAAAATAAAATAAAATAAATTAAAGCATCTACAATAAATTACAGGCTTCATTAATCCTATTTAGCTGTTTACGTACTTAAAAAGAAAGTTACATGGACCACTGACGTAGGTATAAGTTTTCCTTCCAGTTTTCGAAAGCTGAGCACAGAATACCAGCATAATTCTCTAGCTCTCAATCTAGAGCATAACAAATGCTGAGTGGCTGCCATTTTAGTTCAAAATTAAACAAGTTATGTACAGTTGTACACGGACCTCTGTTGTAGTCTTAATAAGGACTTTGGGCTAAAAAACTTTCTTTCTTTCTTTTTCAATATAACATTACATTAAAAAATAAAAACTACTATGTAATATTATCATCTCTATAGCATATCCCCAAGAAAGTTTGCCAGACCCAACCTGAATTTATTAAGCTGGACCCTAGGAAGGTTTGCCGTATGCAGATAAGGGATTTATTTAGCGGAAAGGTCCGTCCCAGGGTTAGCGGAGGCCGGGTCCAAGATGACCAGGATTGGGCCAAATTTATTGTCGGCTTTCGGCTTTCCCGTTGATTTATTCGGCCCTGCGTGAATGGAATGAACGGGGCGATAATGCGGGTGCGTGTTGTTATTTTGGATGGAATATGGATATAAGTTTTTTGTAGGTTGGTAGGAGTTTTGTAGGAGGAGTGATAATGTGGAAGAAGAGAACGTATTTTATACAGGGTTATGATTTGTAAAGAGTTTTAACCTTCAAGAACTATGCTAATTAATTAATTATCAATCTATTGGGTATGCCAATATCCCTACTTTCCAGTCTAGTAACCTTTGGATACTTAAAACTCAAGAAAATTTGTTACCTGGAATGGAGCTTTATGATGTGAATTAATATGTGTTGTAGTAATTTAGAGTTATATTTAGTTAATGAGGCGATTTTCAATGAAAATGTGTTGTTTGGAGAGCACGTTCAATATTCGATATTTCCTTAATATTTCAATGTTGCGACTTATTTCGTTACTTACTCACTCATAGCCATGGTGATAACACCACCCCAGAAATAGTACATTTCCGCCACCGAAAAGAAAGAAGAATTTATTTATTACAATGGACATCACACAAAAAATACAGGCAATTGGTATGTTTCAAAAACTACCAAACTAGCCTCCTATAAATGATAATATACCTACTTACCTATATCTTAGATCTGATGCTAACCTAATCTCAGACCCTTACCATCTGGCGTGTTGATACCGGAACGGCCGGCCGCGGCCCGCCACGTCCCCGGGCCGGCCGTAACGGCGGCAATTACGGCCGGCCCGGACGTGACGCGCGTCAGAATGGCTGAGCGGGGAGATGCCAGGCGGGAATTGTGTGGATAAGCCAAAGAAAGGTAAGGACAAGAGATTGAAAACAGTCAGGACATTGCAAGGAGTCTCGTTGCAATTATTAAAATGATCTCTAACTACGTCTACTGAAGACTGCAGTGTATTTTACAGTAACTAGGGCCAACTGAATGGCGCCGGACGTGACGCGTGTCAGAATGGCGGATGTGGGTAAGCCAAAGGGACGTTAGCTAAATGTCAAATTGGACAAACCTAGGTTTAGATTAGACGACGACCCATCTTTTGAACTAGGACGTAGAAAGTACAAACAGGAACCTGCGAAACCTTAATGGATCTACTATTTTTTCAGTGGAAATAAGAACTGATTCTTATTAGAATCGATCCAATAATCTTATTAGACTTTAGTTTCACTACCCCTCAATAGATGGCGTTACAGACCACACAGTGAGACTACTATCTTTGTGCATGTGGAATTTTACGAAACAGAATTACTTAAATTATTTTCTGAACAATTAGCCAGTGACACGCATGACCAAGTATTCAAATAAAAGACGATTAGTTAACGGATGGCCCTAGTAGATAAAATTCCACAATTTTATCCATAAAAGAACTACTTATTCTTACAATCTTCTTACCCCTGTTGCATCACGTCTTATCCTGCCTATCTTTCGATCTCGGCCGGTCCTTCATACCCCGAAAGTTGGCCCTTTAAAGTACACATGTAGCGTGGCCAAAACACGTGCGTTTTACGATCCCACCACCCCTATTGGATCGCCGCGAATCGAGACCTTTTTCTAATTTAGGGCTCCCGGTGAGGCTGTTATGGGATGGTGAATATACTTGGAAGATGAATTTATCTGTTTGAACCACTTTTATTAGATACCTACCATAGAACAAATAAAATTGAACCTGCATATTTTATTATTTAGGTTATTTTCATGCATTTTAGTTCGATTGTCTTTTTGCGTGAGAGCTAATCTAAGCGTGAGAGTAATACCTGCTGCATTGATAAAATACTTGTTTACTTACCAACTAGCGTTTCGTTGATATATTATCACTTTCTCTTCCACTACTTTCAAGTTTATATTTTTAAGTTTATATTTTTGAACTTTGAAAAAGTTGTGGAAATGTTCTCAAAATGGTAACAGTGTACAACGCCATCTGTAAGCTTTAAAGTGCATTAGTCATTAAAAGCAGGTTGTTAAAATTAAATAGAGTACTATTATGAGAACTGATGGAAACGACTAATAGATGGCGCTGGCAGCTAATAGGTCTAATGAATTTAGCTGAAGCACAGCAATAAAATTATTATAAACTAGCTTTCCGCCCGCGGCTTCGCCCGCGTGGAATTTTGTCTGTCACAGAAAAACAATATCGCGCGCGTATTTACTCACCGTTTAGACCTACCCTGGACTACGACAAACATTTTAAAACCAAAATCAGCTCAATCGGCCCAGCCGTTCTCGAGTTATAATCAGACTAACGAACATCAATTCATTTTTATTTATATAGATAGACTAGCTTTTGCCCGCGGCTTCATCCGCGTGAAATTTAGTTTGTTACAGATCGTCATAAAATACACAGGCCTGCAAAAAAAATTTTTTTTTTGGTGCAGCTCTTTTTGTATATGTTACGGTTAATGTGATAAATTGAAAATTATTAATAATAACCGGTTATTATGAATAATTACCGACAGTCGCGGTAAAAGTGATAAATTAATCACATTTAACAGTGATTATTTAGTAATTCAACCTTAGTACCAACAAATTTCATAAAAGAGAACAACATCTTTTGTACGTGCTCGTGTACAGCCAAACTTTTGAACGTTTAGATATCATATAGTATTAATATAATTTGGCATAATGAGTTTGGAATGTTTCTTGCATAATATTACTTTTCCATGATGCCTATAACATAATGTTTTGATTTAAAGTGAAAAATAGGTTAAGGTGCGGCGGGGGTGGCCCTTGGGCCACCCCTAAGCCGCCTATTTAGTTTTATACACACATAAATGACCTCATATTAATCACATTTACCAAATCATGCGGTGATTATTCACAATAACCGGCGATTATTCATAATTTTCACATTTATCACTTTGACCGTAACATATATACGATCGATAATATGGGTAATCTACAATTACCATTTCAACTCATCAGCTCTAGTTTGTCGACTACCCTCATTTTAGTTTTTTTCCCGTCTTGTTCGCAAATAGTCTATGGATAGTACGTTAGTAATAGTGTTACTATTTAGCTATGGATAGTACGTCCAGATGTTGTGTTAACGATCCTGATTCATTTTGATAAGTTTGTGGTGAATACAACTGAAATATCAGCGTGAAACCATTAAAAACACGGCGAATTTTTAGTATTTTGCTTACTTCGGTATTGAAATTCAATACAAAGGTAAGGTGTAGGTGCCTCAAATTGTACCTATGTATAATGTACGTTGAACATCTGCGAAGATACTAGAAAGGCACACGTTTTTGAGGCTTGGAGTGCCTATGATATGGCAAAAATGGCCAATATTTCCAGTTAATTTAACAGAAATTTCCAAGTTTAAGTACTGAAAAACTAAAAGCAGGTATATTTGATGGACTTCAAATAACTGTATTAATAAAAGACTCCACTAAATTTAAGATTTCTATGAACGATGTGGAATGGTTTGCGTGGAAATCTTTTGTAGCAGTTGTACAAAATTTCCTGGGAAAGCATAAGGCTGACAACTATGTAGAATTAGTAAAGGATGTGCTGGTTCAATTCAAAGATTTAGGCTATTATATAGGTATAAAATTACACTATTTTAACAGTAAACTAGATCAATTCGAACAAAATTTAGGAGAACTAAGCGAAGAACAAGGAAAACGTTTTCACCAAGACATAAAAACAATGGAGAATAGTTACCAAGGAAGATGGGACGCTCATATGACGACCGACTACTGTTGGAGAATCATGCGAGATTGCCCAAGTAAGTTTCATTCGAAATAATCACTCAAAAGACAATTTCTTGATGTTTAATGCTAATAAAAATATATATTTATTGTGAAAATTGTTTGTTAGTTTTCTCGGGAACTAGAGCTGAGAGAGAAAAACTGATTACATTTTTGATATCGCCATGCAAGACATACTTAAAATCAGGTCTTAAATCCCCGGCACCAAAATGGCTGTAGGCCAGTGTTATAGTACGGGACTATTCCCACCTCTCGTTCCCACCACTGCAACTCCTGTGTAGCCAGGATCTACAGCTTGACCGCCACAAAAACCCAACCAATGAAGGTCAAGTTTGTCCCGGGGGAAAGTTAAACTGTCATTGGACCCGCAACGAAATTAATCAGAAGAACATAGGAGGAGTTCGAAATTAAGGTTCGACTTCCCTCCAGTGTTATAGTAGCCTATATGTATTCTGGGTTATAAACTACAATACTGCAAAGTTTCATCAAAATCCGTTCAGTAGTTTTTGCGTGAAAGAGTAACAAACATCCATTCAGAACTTTCGCATTTATAATATTAGTAGGAAGTAGGATGAAATTGTGGTAAAAAAACACCTAAAAAAATGTTACGGCCAGCTCACACTTACCTCCAGTGATGTACGACCGTTTGCGTGTGCCCGGCAGTCGTTAGCCGCCCAGTGATCGATGGCTCTAATATTTCACGCGCTCGGTCAACGCGTCTGTTCGAGATTTGTTAGGTGTGTTCCTAAAAGCGGTTCTTTGTCAGAACGGTGTAACAGAATGAATTTACTTCTTGGCGAAATTGTCTACCTGATGGAGCTAAAAATGTGGCAAATAAGGATCATACCTTCAGGTTCAGAATGTCCAATTCCCAAAATGTCCAACGGTTTCAAAATGTCCAATTCCCAGAATGTCCAATTCCCAAAATGTCCAATTCCCGAAATGTCCATTTCCCGAAATGTCCAATTCCTGAAATGTCCAGTTCCCGAAACGTCCAATTCCCAAAATGTCCAATCTCTATTATGATGGGTTTGTTAAATTAGTCCTCATAGCCTTTCTTAAAAATTAGTAATTAATATATTTATGTACGAATGCGTTTAGTTTTTGCAAAATCGTCATATAAACATAGAAAATTTGCTTTATTTGCAAAAAGTACGTAGAAAAAATTTGTAGCTACTGCATTTTATACTCGTACAAGTATGTATAGTTATTTATATTTTTTTCTATTGACCTAAAAAGGAAAGAATAATTTGTAAATAAATAAATGATTATTTAAATTTAAGTATGGTTATTTATTAAACATTTTTAAGAAAGCCTATGAGGAATTATTTAACAAACTCATCATAATAGTAGATTGGACATTTTGGGAATTGGACGTTTCGGGAACTGTACATTTCAGGAATTGGACATTTCGGGAATTGGACATTTTGAGAATTGGACATTTTGGGAATTGGGCATTCCGGGAATTGGACATTTTGAAACCGTTGGACATTTTGGGAATTGGACATTCTGAACCTGAAGGATATCATAGACATGCATTAGTGATTGATATTATAATTTGAGAAAAAGCAAGAGACCATCCGTTTGAATTTCGTACGATGAAACACTACTGCTATAATAGCTTCTGCTAGCATAATAATATAATAATGACATCACCACTTTATTTGTAAATTCGCCAATAATTACTACGGGACCCTACTTCTTAAACAAACAGACTGCTATCGCATGTAACATAAAATGAAAAATTATTTTAACAAAATAATATATTTTATTTACATTTTAACACAATTCGAATATTCAATTAATCCCAAATGAATCACATTAGTTTTATAAAATTATTTTAAATATTCTAGTTATTTATTTTATTATTGCTTCATGTATAATACTGTTTCACATCCAGATTTTTGACAAAAAATAAATATTAATACTTGACCCCATAAAAGTGGGTGTATGTTATTTTAGCATTATTTGATAACGAAATAACAAATGGAAAGGATAAGGAAAGACAAAAATATTTTAAATGACTATTAGATTAATACTAATAGGATTTTAGTTAAGTTTGATCCTTCATAAAAGAAAAAGAAAGAAAGAAATCGAGCTATTATTATATTTCATTCAGAAACAATAAGATCAACTTCTGGCAACAATATTGTAGCACTACATTCATGCTTATATTTTTCTAATGGAGGTGAAGGTACGGGTATTTAAAAAATCTAGATTCGTATAATGGCCTTGAAATAATATTACATAATATTTTCAAAAATATAATAAATTACAAATTGAATTCATAATTTACATTTCATATTTACAATAGCACATTTGATTAGAGAGACTATTCGTTTAATAAATATTTTACAATAATGTGAATAAACCACAAATATTTATACTAGATTATTGCTACTATAGTCTGGTCGCCGAGCACGTAGAATTTTGTCCAATGACCCCAAGCTACCCATTCTAAAATAAAAAAAAAACAAAATCAAAAATATTTATTTAGTTTAGACCACAAGTGGCACTTATGAACGTCAATAGAAAATAATAAAAAAAGAAAAGGTAGCCCTATGTATGGTATGGGGCACTTCACAACTTCTTGCTCGGCGACCAGACATTAGTTATTTTTAAATTTCGATATTTTTAATTATTAATTTAATTTACTTCCGAATATCCTATCGTGTAAAGAAGCTCTGATTACAGCATTATATCATAGTCATAAGAATCATTTTCCGATGCTAGTCAAGTTTAGTATCAGCCATTTTTATATTATCTGTAGTTTTACGTCATAGCTGTCAAGTTATGAATGACAGGTGTCAATTCTGGAAAGGACGTTTTGTGTATTTTTATCACCAGTTATTTTTTTCTGTAGATATTTATGAAGTTATGAAACCTAAACATACATTTTCAGAAAGTGCTTAGTACGGAAATTTTCTTTATTTGGACTTTTATAAAATGGCTGATTTTCATTCTTGACCTTGAATTACAATTGTAATTATTTCTACATTGTCTAGTCTTTGCTAATAATTTGAACTATCGTTTTAATTATTTTATTGCCCTTTTCGTAATGTAGTAAATTTAAACTGGGGTCGTTTATCTTCTCTTCTAGAAGATTGATCAGTTCTATCCTTATCGTTTTTAGCATTTCGGCCACCTGTAAACAAAAGTTATTTAAGTTAGCTTCACAATAACAACCGCAAAATAACTAACAATTTATAACACTATTTTGTCTCTTTTACAAAATAGTTTATGATAGAAAGAGACAAAGCATCTAAAACTCCACTATGCTTCAGCTTTAGTCGTTTTTATTAAAAAATAACTTTATTACTTAAACAAAGAGTTCCAATTACCAATTCAGGCATTTGTTTCACCAATAAGGATGTAACTCCAATAGTTTCCACGATAAAAGAAAAAGCGGTATATTTATATTTTCTTACCTCATGCTTCTCAACTTGAAACATAATCCAACCGTCTTCTAACGAAACGATGAATGTACCGTTGTGTAGTTCCACCGACAAACTGCAACCTACAAATAACAAATTAATAAGTTCAGTATTTATTACGCTCCGAAAGCTTACGACATACGAAAAATAACAACAGCATATTACATAGCATATAATGGCGCAAGTACACGCGGAAAATTGACCGAGACGAAGCGCGAGCCCGCACACCGAAGTATATAGACGACACACGGCGAGACTAACCGAAGTACGCATTTACACTAAAGTCTGGTCCGTGAGCACGTAGAATTTTGTCCAATGACCCCAAGCTATCCATCCTTATTGCTCGCGCGTAATTATATTGCTGTCGCGACTGTGCGACGGGCGCTCGCAGTGAGTGTGCGAGCGCGACAGCAACATAATTACGCGCGAGCGATAAGGATGGGTAGCTTGGGGTCATTGGACAAAATTCTACGTGCTCACGGACCAGGCTTTATACGCCTCGATAAATTTCCAGCATAGTGTACTTGCGCCACAACACTGAAAAGCAAACCATAGTGCAAAAAAAATCACAACCCACCTGAGAATAGCACCAAAGGCAACTGTGGAACCATAGAGCACTCCCTAATGAAGACCCTCGAAGTTTTGACCTTTTCCTGGTACACCAAGTATGGACTACCAAAGTATCCGACGCTAGAGTTGACGGACGACGGGTGTAGAGCGACGTATCCGTCCGTTTTGGTCTTGAATTTGAGTTCGTCTGGAGTTGGTTGGCGGGGTATGGCCCCACCGGCTTGCATGTGGAAGGATTTCTCTGGAGTTAACACCTGGAAATAGACATAATTATAGATAAGATATAATTTCACTGGGGTTAGCATATGGAAAAATTGATGTTATAGGGCAGGTGATGAAAGGCCATAATTCTAGTCCGAACCTTTTGGCTTTTACCAGGCCTGTTTGCATCGAATCTCCGCGAGTTTGCATCGAAAACAAAACACGCGCGACTACCCCCTCCTGAGATACCTAATCGACAGGACAATCACGAGCGAGTATTGTCGCACGCACGTGTATTATCACCCATTTGCATTGTAAATATAATAAACTGTATGCAAAAACGGTGGTGTAATTAATACAGAGCAGTATTTTAACTGCCTGAATAATAATACAAACACAAAATATAATTCATGCTTATTCATGTATTTCCTCCGCCATTTTCCGCAGTTTGGCACCTCACGTCACACACCATTTTACCGAAGTCAGCCCTATGGCTTCGGCGCAGTACCGATCACTAACGTTTGTCAATAAAATGGTGCCCGACTCTTGAGACAAGCTGAGATATTGTCGAAGGTTTCTTGTAAGTGCCTAAATTACAACGATGTTCAATAAGTGTACATCAGAAAGCGAAATCAAAACAACAAATTCGTACATACCCGCTAACATTATTCGTAGTCATAGACTTAATTTCTTACGATCATCGAACCTTGGCTGAAGGTTAAGGATATAGCTTGCAGCTTCAAAATTAAATAAATTATATTTACTGACATTTAAACATAGTATTTACCTTTACAACATTTGGGTATAATGCAGCACACAAGATGGCAGCTAATAGCTTGTCGTTATTGCCGTTGGTATTCAGCTGTAAACAAAAAAAAAGTTAAATTTAATTTATTGAAAATTATTAAATGCATGTTTTAGTAGATTTCTGACACTATAAAAAGATTCTCAATTCTACAAGGATGGAAAAATAAAATGTTCTTTAAGTTAAGAGTTCCTTAAGAATAGTCTCAATAAGGGCCACATCTAAGGGTCACCGCAGAAGGGCTTCACGCCACAACTACAAAACGCTGCTACCGGGATATTTACATGCAGTGGCGGCGCACTATGGAGCGAAATTGCGAAGCGATTTATGGACATAGCGATTTTTTTCACAATTTCTATTTGAAAAAAATACCTATCGATAGGTTACGTTATTCTGATGAATAAATGCTGCACAAGTTTTTCTCTAAAACCAATAGTTTGACTGGAAAAAAATATTTTCCATTTTCGTTGTATGGAATGAAACATAAAGTGGTCGATTTCGACTAAGCCTTGACAGATCTTGCTTTGAAACTACTTGAGCCTTGTTCTATGGCTTGTTGACTGTAATCCTACGCTATCAGCGCGCATCCAAAGTTGCCCGTTCACAAGTTATGAGGTTCTGAAAAATTAAAAAAAAGTAAGTAAAAGTGACTTTTTTTTGGAATATCTTTAAAGATTTAACAAAAATATAAAGATTTTATACGTTAATAATGTAAATTAACCTTAAATTACTGCTAAAAACACATTTTAATAAACTTAAAAGGAATTAAATCAGCGATTTTTTTTTCACAATTTCTGTTTAATAAAAATACCTATCGATAGGGTATGTTATTCTGATGAATAAATATTATGAACGTTTTTCTCTAAAACTAATAGTTTGGCTGGAAAAAAATATTTTCCATTTTCGTTGTATGGAATGAAACATAAAGTAGTCGATTTCGACTAAGCCTTGACAGATTTTGCTTTGAAACTACTTGAGCCTTGTTCTATGGCTCAAGTAGTTTCAAATTAAAATTTTCATTTTTCGGAACCTCATAACTTCTGAACGGGCAACTTTGGGCGCGCGCTGTTAGTGCAGGATTATAGTCAACAAGCCATAGAACAAGGCTCAAGTAGTTTCAAAGCAAGATCTGTCAAGGCTTAGTCGAAATCGACCACTTTATGTTTCATTCCATACAACGAAAATGGAAAATATTTTTTTCCAGTCAAACTATTGGTTTTAGAGAAAAACTTGTGCAGCATTTATTCATCAGAATAACGTAACCTATCGATAGGTATTTTTTTCAAATAGAAATTGTGAATAAAATCGCTATGTCCATAAATCGCAATTTCGCTCCATAGTGCGGCGTTTTGTGACTGTGGCGTGAAGTCCGTGTGTGGCGACCCTAAGTGATAGTGATCAAATTCATCATCATCATTTCATCCATAGGACGTCCACTGCTAAACATAGGCTTCCCCCAATGACTTCCACATCGCACGGTTGGCAGCGGCCCGAATCCAGCGCCCTCCTGCTACCTTTATCAGATCGTCGGTCCACCTTGTGGGTGGACGTCTCACGCTGCGGCCTCCACTCTAGAACCTTGCTGCCCCATGGCCGTCAGTTCTGCGTACTATGTGCCCTGCCCATTGCCACTTCAGCTTGCTAATCCTTCGGGCTATCTCAGTGACTTTAGTTCGCTTACGTATCTCCTCATTTTAAGAAAGAAAGAAAGAAAAGAAAGAAAAATCTTTATTTGACAACAACAATAGTAGAAAATAGATACATTCATTTTAGAACACAAACATCAAAAAGGAGAAAGAAAAAAGGAAAAAATAATAATAAAGTTGTCAAAAAGGCCACTCACTCAGTAACGTCTTGGCCCGTTGACCAAGACACTGATTTTCAGTTCAGTTTCATTTCTGATTTGATCTCGTAAAGAAACACGGAGCGTGATCAAATTAATAAAACTTAAATCTAAAAATTTCACTTACCACCTCCCCCGTCAGGCTTTCAACCGAGTCCTTCCGCATCTTTCTCCTCAAGTCCGGCATGTCAGGCACAAACCCAATAGACGCTAGCAGCCCTAACAGCTGATGTTTGATATCAGCCATCATCATCAGCGTCTTATGGGATAAGAAGTTCTCAGATGCAAAGACGAGAGCGGCGTGCGTGCTGCGCTTCATTGCTAGCTGCCATTTCTGGTGATGGTGAAATAATAATTAGGGTTAGTAGTCGACATTGGTGTCCCGCCGAAAATTATCGATCTACTGAAGGCCATCTACAAGAAATATTCTTGTAAAGTCACTCACGACGGCCTCATCTCCGAAGACATTGAGGTGCATGCGGGCGTCCGGCAAGGCTGCCTGCTTTCGCCGCTTCTCTTTCTGGTAGTCTTGGATGGAGTCATGTGTCGTGCATATCAAAACCAACGGCGTGGAATAGTGGGGTATAATCGGAGTCTTAGAAGACTTAGATTATGCCGATGACCTCTGTTTGCTGAGCCACACGCATCACGATATGCAATCCAAAATTGATAACCTACATCGAGAGGCGGGCATCACGGGGCTCAAAATTAACTGCCGGAAGACCCAAGAGATGCGATCTGGAGTGAGGAATTGCACACCATTACGGATTGGTGCAGAGGATGTGGAACGTGTCCACAATTTTACCTACCTCGGGAGCGTCGTGTCAGAGACTGGAGGTAGCGAAGAGGACATCACTTCGCGCATTGCCAAGGCTAGAGCCACCTTCGCACAACTTCGCCCCATATGGCAGTCACGGAAACTGACCCGAAGGGTCAAGATCAAAATTTTCGGGTCCAACGTTAAATCCGTGCTGCTCTATGGGTGTGAAACGTGGAAGGTCACCAAAGTCATCTCGCACCAGCTGCAGGTCTTCGTCAACCGCTGCCTTCGCCGAATTCTCGGCATATACTGGCCTGAGAAAATCTCCAACGTCGAGCTATTGGAACGCTGCCACGAAATTCCGATCGACCAGCAGATCAAGCGCCGCAAGTGGAACTGGATTGGCCACACTCTCCGAAGGGATCCCGATCACATCCCCAAGCAGGCTCTGGATTGGATCCCCCAAGGAAAACGCAAACGTGGTCGCCCCAAGCAAACTTGGCGGCGCACTGTGGCAGACGAGGCGAAGAAGATCGGCAAGACTTGGAGCGAGATCAAACACATAGCTCAAGACCGAACGCGATGGAGGACTGTTGTGGACGCCCTCTGCCCCATCTAGGGGACATAGGACCATAAGTCAAGTAAGTCAAGTGGACACTCTAGTCCAGGGATGGCAATTCTTTATGTATCAACGTGCCACTTTTCCAAAAAAAAAATTTAACGTAGTCATTGAGTGCCATCAAATAACACCTAATGCTGTCAGTGAAAGATATCGTACAAGTGTTGCCATCAAGGCACGCGTGCTATTGGTACGCCATCCCAGCCCTAGTCAAACGACATATTTTTAGCGACTCTCTTTTAAATTTTGAATGGCAAAAGGGACTATGTCGTCAATTCAGTCAATTTATTATGTAAAATTATGCCATTAAGGCAATTTAAAATCGGATTTTACAGCTAATCGAAAACTAATTTGATAAGATTAAATTAAAATGTAATAAATAAAAGTCAAGCTTGTCAAAATATCATGTGGAATATTAGTTAATATGTAAGGATGGGAGCTCGGGAGCATAAAGTAAACAACTTCTTCTTAGCTATCTCAGTTTATTAATGAATGATTAAATAGGGATAATCGATATTTATACATACTAATACTGTTACATGCTACACACACACTACATGCCCACCGGCAAAAAAATAAAAATAATGCATTAAGTATTATTTTTCATAACAATTGATAAAGGTTTATTAGAAATATTATTACATATCTTAATAATTTTTGATATAAGTTAAGAAAGATAAACATTTTCTTAAAACTATTGTCTATATGGTCTAGTCCTATTCTTATGTACTAACATTGGTTTCCCCTTATAATCTATTGTTAGATTTGGTTCACAATCTTCGATAACTCTAAATGGTCCTAAGTACAATGGATCAAGTTTGTTTACACTTTGTTCATTCTTTAGTAGTATCATATCACCAACTTTGTATGAAATAGGGTTAGTATAAAGATCATATCTGATTTTCCTTATTTCTTTACTTTTAATTAAATTTTGACGTGCATCATATTGCGATTTTTGTAGTCTGAATTTAAGTTGTTTAGGGTAATCGTAATGGTTGTATAATGGTTCAATGTCAGAAGTTAAATTACTTGGTAAATTACAAGGTTTTCCGAATACTAATTCGTAAGGTGTATACTTAGACTCTGTGTGCACGGTCGTGTTATAAGCGAAGCACCAATAGGGTAACCACACACTCCAATTATGTGGTTCATTTTCCGTTTGTATTCGTAAGTATGACATTAAGTTTTTGTGACTATTTTCT
The DNA here is from genome assembly GCF_963855985.1 of Ostrinia nubilalis. Taxonomy (NCBI): domain Eukaryota; kingdom Metazoa; phylum Arthropoda; class Insecta; order Lepidoptera; family Crambidae; genus Ostrinia; species Ostrinia nubilalis. Next base: position 12,464,516 of record NC_087101.1, on the reverse strand, counting down.
AAACTGCCAATCGATTGATGATGATATGCTGTTGATGTGGTTTGTTTAATTTTGAGGATTTCACACACTGCTTTCATAACTGTCGAAACAAACTCAGTGCCTCGATCAGAAACAATTTGTCGGGGAATACCATACCGTAATATAAAATTATTTACAAATGCTGTCACTACTGAGACAGTATCTTTATTTTTCAAGGGGTACGCTTCAACGTATTTACTTAAATCACATTGAAGTGTAAGAATATATGCATTATTATCACTATCCTTAACTAAGGGCCCAACTAAATCTAAATATATCCTATCAAAAGAAGAATGGCCTGTATCAGTAAGAACCATAGGCTCTTTTATATATCTAAAATGTTTATGTCTTAGACATTTCTCACAATGATTCACAAATTCGGCTACATCTTTTTCTAGACCTGGCCAAAAAAATCGTCTTTTTATATTGTTTATCATGCGCCGTATGCCAGCGTGGCCACTCGTCGGCAAAATATGATAGTCGTTTAATATTACGCGTTGAGTATCGCGATCATCTATTCTCATGACACTATTTAAAATATATAAACGTGGTCCGGACCAATTTTTTGTGTCATTTACAATACGAGTTAACTCTTTTACTTCATAATCATTACTTTCATTTTTTATAATATAAACATTATTTATTTTTAATTCATTACATGTATTTTCCAACTTCCTCACAAAGGCATCTCGTGCGCAATATGATCGGAAAGAAGGGTTTATATTTATAATTTGTTTCTTGGGGTCATAAGCAAATAAGTTACCTTTTTCTGGTGCGTTTCTCTCTATCAGTTTCCATTCACGTCCATTTGCATACCTCAATTCGACACAATCTTTTGGTTTTTTAAGTATTCCCACAACATTTGGCTGATCAGACCGAATGTTTGTAGTACTCAAATCCACCATAGGGTTGTCGCACGCGCCATGCGTATCATCGTCATTCATTCTTTTTCTTTGAGCTCTAGTTAAAACACACATTACATGTTCATTCATCTCTCTCAATTCGTCGCTTGATATTCGGATACGAGACAACGCATCTGCAGCTGCATTGTCCGCTCCCCTGACATATTCGATGACGTAGTCATATTCCTCAAGTAAAAGTCTAAATTTTGTCAAACGACTAGAAGGATTTGCCATATTAAATAAGTAGATTAATGGTTTGTGGTCAGTTTTAATAATAAATTTACGCCCATATAAGTATGGTCTAAAATATTTTACAGACCAAACAATGGCTAGTAGTTCTTTTTCTATTGTTGGGTATCTAATTTCAGCTTTATTTAAGTTCCGACTTGCGAAAGCTATTGGTTTATTGTCGCTATTACTTAATACGGAACCTATCGCGTAGCCTGAGGCATCCGTTTGTAAAATAAAGGTATTTTTGCTATCAAAATTTGGATACTGTAGTATTGGTGGAGATATTAATGATTGTTTTAGTGAAGAAAATGATTCCTGACAATCTGTTGTCCATGCAAATTCTACATTTTTACGACAAAGTTTGTTTAGTGGTAATGATTTATCGGCAAAATTCGGTATAAATTTTCGATAAAAATTTGTAAACGCCACGAACCTTTTGACTTCGTCAGCGTTTTTTGGTACCGGATAGTTTTGTACTACTTTAATTTTTTCCGGATCTGGTTTTATGCCTTCAGTTGAAATAACGTGACCTAAAAATTGCATCTCTTTTCTTAGAAAATCACACTTGTTAGGATTTAATTTCAAATTTGTTTGGCGGAGTCTAATTAGTATGTCAATTAAATTTTTGTTGTGAATTTCCAAGTTACGACCGAAACAAATTAAATTATCCAAATATATAAATAACTTGTCGTATGTTAGTCCCGACATGGCTATTGTCATGAGTCTAGAAAAAGCACTAGGACTAATTTTTAATCCCATAGGTAGGCGTGTCATTTGGTACTGTCCTGACGGGGTTGAAAAGGCAGTATATTTTCTACATTCAGGGCTTAAGTTTGCTTGATAATATGCCTGTGATAAATCTAATTGAGTGAAATACATTGCACCCGACAATGAGTCAAGAATATCGGTAATATTAGGCAGTGGAAATTTGTCATCTAATATTCTATCATTTAGTTTTCGAAAGTCTATCACTAATCTCCATTTTTTAGATTGATCGTCAGATTTTTTGGGTACTAAAAGAATGGGGCTTGACCATTCACTCTTTGCGGGCTCTATGATGTTATCTGAAAGCATTTTTTGAATATGTTTTTCGACCTCGGATCGCTGTGAAAAAGGTAAGCGATATTGTTTGACATAAACCGGGTCCGCATTTGGTTTTAACTGTATTGTTTGGTCGTATAAATGAGTTGTAGTTAATTTGTCGTTTGGTAGGTGAAATACGTCTGAAAACTTCGCACAAATATTACGAATGGAATCACTTTCTTCTTTATTTAAATGACTTAAATTGAGCTGCGAAAACATCTGACGTACTCTTTCTCCATCAACACTACTAGTCTCAAAGTTACATAAGTCGTATTCGATTAAGCTATGTATTTCCGGTCTAAAATAACTTAGGTTCACTTCCGATTCGCGGGTATTTAATATTTGTAAATAAATTTTTCCATTTTTCGGTCTACCTATACAACCGGCCATGAAAACTCCTTCACATAATTCTGCTGGTAAAACAACACAGTCGTCGTCATTACTACAATCTATTGTAAAAATTTTTTCGCATCTCGGTGGTATTGTTAAGAAACTCCCTTTTCCTAATGATCCGTGAATCATTGGTACTGTAATAATTTCATTATTCAAATTATTTAATTTAAGTGTATTATTTTCAAAGTCCAAAACAGCTTGGTATTTCCTTAAAAAATCTCGACCAATAATTCCAAACTGTACACAAGGTAGATAATCGATAACATAGAACTTGTGTTCAAATTCTTTTCCATTTAAGTTAAGTGTGACAGACACATGTCCGATTGATCGTACATTGCCCCCGATACCATTAATGTGTATGCATTCATTATGTATTGGAAGATTCCATTTCAATGCAGTTTCGTATTTCAGCGCTGACATCGATGCGCCCGAATCTACTAGAAAGCTATATTTGGCATCTCCGAATAACAATACCACCGAACTACTATAATCACATGATAATATGAAATTATTATCGAAAAAACTGTTGTAATGTATTAGTTTCTATTTCTGAACCCTGGTTTGATGTCGAAGTTTGAACGGTGTTATCGACTAAATTATTGTTGTCGTTATTCATATAATGAACACTATGACCGCGATAAAAAGACCTATTTTGTCTACCGCCGCGGAAAGGCCTATTTTGCCTATAGCCATAATTTCCGCGTGGCTGTTCTATACCTCGACTTCGTGATTGGTTGGCAAAACCATTTCGTTGGTTACCCCGTGAAAACGAAGTATTGCCATAACCTCTTGAGTAACCCCTAAAGTTACCCCTATAACTACCTCTGTTACCTCTGTGATTCCTATGATAGTTTGATCGTCCTCTTTGACCAAAATATACTGTGGCCTCTGAATTTTGACTACTGCACGAAGCTTCTTCATCTTTCGCCGCACGTATTGTGTCTTTTAAGGAAGAATAATTTCTGGCTGATAAAATGGTACTTAGTTGACGGTTACGCAAGCCGTCGGTAAAACTCTTTATCGCCAGTTTTTCATTTAAAGGTCGCAATATTTTGTGTGCCGCTTGATTACCGTCGGATTGTGATATTGTAAAATTGACAAACAACTCCTCTATTTTACTACCGTACTTATCAATTGACATTCCGTTTTGTCGCATCATTAATAACTCGTTATGAATGGAAGTGCTTGATTTCTTGGTAAGCAAGTGGTCTCGCATATCGTTTATTAAAGTTTCATAGTTATCGTACGACTCTGATAAGCGTAATTTAGCACTTTCATTCAGACGTGTTTTTAACACAAAATTAATTAACATTTTCTTACCTGCACTTTCGAGTGTGGGGCCATATAGCTCTATGGCGTCAATCAAGGATTTGGTGACAGCCTCCTCACCAGTCATAACCGGCAGTAATGATACCGCAGTTTTAAAATCAAAATTAGCCATGGTGCTCTGTGTCGCAGTATTTTCAGTATTTACGACAGTGCACTCAGCTTGGGCACAAAAATGTTCTATTTGTTCATAAATCTCTTTAAATAAATCGCAATATGATTGTACTTCTTCGAGAACTTTACCTTTTATGTTACTTAGCTTAATTTCATCTAAAATTACTAACATACATTCGTCAAAATCATTGCGTAATTGACTGGCCTCATTTAATTTTCGTTGTAAATTATCTTTAGTTCTTTTAGCATAACTTAATTTTATAAGGTTATCTTTAATGTTTTTGAGTTTGGCACATATATTCTTTATTTCTTCAGCCATTCGATTACGCAAAATAAATATATTTTAAAAAGATTATTACACATGATTATTGTTAAATACTAGTAAATATTATGTAAAGTTTATTTATTGTTCATTATTTTCACTTTGACGAGCAAAACCACAAAAAAAAAAAGTTATTTTAACACTTTATTCACCTGATAATACAATCAATGAAAAGTTGTTTCTTACCGATTCACTTAAACACTCACATTTTGTGCACACTGGGTCCTGACGGCGTTGGCAGTTGAAGCACACGCGAGGCTCCCGGGTCGGTCGTCGAAGGGACGGGAGGCGATAGGATCGCCTTAAGTTTTGCGCCAAAATCTCGTTACGGATCCAGCCGTGGTGGCACCTCTTGTATATCAAGTACAGTCCAAATAGTGCAGCAATCGCCAGCATGGTGCATATCAGCGTCAGCACGATACTTATATTGGAAATATGGTAATCTGTAGCATTTGACCCTGAGGAATTTTGGGTCAAAAACACCTCGTCTTTTTCTATATTAGACCGGCACATTTTCACTGAATTTACTTGATTTACTTCACTTTTTACTAATAATAATCGTTCTTATGTTTCGCCCGACCGAACTCCGGCAGCCCTCCAAAAATGGCAGGGTCGCCATGTAAGGATGGGAGCTCGGGAGCATAAAGTAAACAACTTCTTCTTAGCTATCTCAGTTTATTAATGAATGATTAAATAGGGATAATCGATATTTATACATACTAATACTGTTACATGCTACACACACACTACAAATAAATAACTTACCCTATATGCTCTTAACGTTGTCAGTTGATCGCTGTTGAAACATGCAAACTCTCTTCGCTTTGCGTCTGCCTCAGACTGCAAAAAAACAAAAGATTTTCAAAAACTTGTGTAATTGAAATTATTAGACAAGGTTATGTAATCTCAAAAAATCTGCATGTTGACTTTATATGAGGTTTCAAATTGATTAATGAATAGTATTTAAAATCCGACTTATAAAAATTATACAGGGTGTTAGGTAAATGGGTATATGAGCCGACTCTAGCCCATGTTAACATGGGCATATAAATGGTATGGTGAAGTCAGAAATTTGATAGCATCATTGTATTTTTTTTAATTTTCATACAAAATAAATTTTATAAAATACGATTTTTATGAAAATTAAAATAATTAAAATGAAAATATCAATTTTCTGACTTCACCATACCATTTATATGCCCATGTTAACATGGGTTAGTGTCGGCTCATATACCAATTTACCTAACACCCTGTATAGCACTAGCTATATTGCACTTTACCGCCTCCCAAGAAAGCTTCTATTTAACCAATCGTTAATTAATGCAATCCCAAAAACGAAAGTATTTGACTAATCAACAAGAAAAGACGCTTTTGCGGCTCGCATCTATAAAATATTACCTTCTTCCCAAAAGGCGCGACAAACGGGCTCTTATGGCTCAAACAAGCCGCCATAGTCAAAGCCGAGTCCACACAGCAGAATATAGCTCCGAACAGCATCAGCTTCCCTATCCGCACGTCCACTGGCAAAGCGGCCAAGTGCTTCCCGAGCGCAGTCAGGGCGAAACCCTTGTCTAGCGCGCCTACGTCTTGCAAGCGGGCGAGAGCGCCATCTATGTTCGGTTTTGTTGGCGGTTCTATTGTTTTACCTGGAAAAAATACAAGAACGTTATTTTAATATTTCGTATACTGTTAGTAGGTAGATATTCATAGCTAGTCAAACAATAGGTCCTTGTATGGTCATTGTATCTAGTGTCATCAGACTAGTTCAGTTTTGCACAAATTACTAATAGTCCCGTTAGTCTCTCGTACCAGGCCTGTTCATCTCCGCGAGTTTACATCGAAAACAAAACACGCACGATGGCCCCCTATAAGATTACTATTCGACAAGGCCTCGCATACGAGCGAACTCACGCACGCGTATTCTTGTGTATGACGGAAAAAAATAAAGAAAATGGTGTACTAAATACTGTGCAGTATTTAACTGCCTAAATAATAATAAAAACACAATGTACTTTTTTAAGTTGCCTGAAGACACTGAGAGGTAAATAAGTAGTTAATTATTCATGATAATTCATGCTAAATCATGTATTTCCTCCGCCATTTTCTGCAGTTTGGCACCTCACGTCACATCATTTTACCGAAGTCAGCCCTATAGCTTCGGCGCAGTGCCGATCACTGACGTTTGTCAACAAAATGGTGCTTGACTCTTGAGACAAGCTAAATTACACCACATTGAGCTAACATTTTTTTAAATACCTTCCTTCGCGAAGTAAAACTTCTGTACGTAGTACTTATTATTATTATTCTGTGCTCGTACTAAGCTAAATATGCTTGTGTGACCAATAGGCTCACCACAATAGTCGAGCGTAAGCGTCCGCGGTCCTCGGATGACGAGTCACCCAGTCCGATCCCTTCACCGTTCGGCCATCGTGGCTTCTATTATAAGCAAACTTACCTAACACTTCATGCACGCTCATATCTTGAAACAGCGATAGAATCTTAATCTTCAGCACTAGTTGTTCCAGCGGTATTCTATGTATTTCAGGCACGGGTTGTTCTAGTATATGATAGTTGTATCGGTGCGACGTGTACAGATGCACATAGACGCCTAAAAATGCCCTATTTTACATGCAAACTTACCTAAAACTTCATGGACGCTCATATCTTGAAACAATGACAGAATCTTGATCTTCAACACCAGTTGTTCCAGCGGTATTCTATGTATCTCAGGCACCGGTTGTTCTAGTATGTGATAGTTGTATCGGTGCGACGTGTACAGATGCACACAAACGCCTGGCATTTTCCTATTTTTCTCAGTTCTAATAAGCAAACTTACCTAAGACCTCATGCACGCTCATATCTTGAAATAGCGACAGTATTTTAATCTTCAACACCAGTTGTTCCAACGGTATTCTATGTATCTCAGGCACCGGTTGTTCTAATATGTGATAGTTGTATCGGTGCGACGTGTACAGATGCACACAAACGCCTGGCATTTTCCTATCTTTCTCAGTTCTATTAAACGCAAACTTACCTAAAACTTCATGTACGCTCATATCTTGGAACAACGACAGAATCTTGATCTTCAAAACTAGTTGTTCTAGCGGTATTCTATGTATCTCAGGCACGGGTTGTTCTAATATGTGATAGTTGTATCGGTGCGACGTGTACAGATGCACACAAACGCCTGGCATTTTCCTATCTTTCTCAGTTCTATTAAACGCAAACTTACCTAAGACTTCATGGACGCTCATATCTTGAAATAGCGACAGTATTTTAATCTTCAGCACCAGTTGTTCCAGCGGTATTCTGTGTATCGCAGGCACGGGTTGTTCTAGTATATGATAGTTGTATCGGTGCGACGTGTACAGATGCACCCAAACTCCTAAAAATGCCCTATTTTATATGCAAACTTACCTAAAACTTCATGCACGCTCATATCTTGGAACAGCGACAGAATCTTGATCTTTAGCACCAACTGCTCTAGAGGTATCCTGTGTATTTCTGGCACCGGTTGTTCTAGTATGTGATAGTTGTATCGGTGTGACGTGTACAGATGTACACAAATGCCTTGCATTTTCCTATGTTTCTCAGTTCTATTAAACGCAAACTTACCTAAGACTTCATGGACGCTCATATCTTGAAACAGCGACAGAATCTTGATCTTTAGCACCAACTGCTCTAGAGGTATCCTGTGTATTTCTAGCACCGGTTGTTCTAATATATGATAGTTGTATCGGTGCGACGTATACAGATGCACATAGACGCCTAAAAATGCCCTATTTTATATGCAAACTTACCTAAAACTTCATGCACGCTCATATCTTGAAATAGCGACAGTATTTTAATCTTCAACACCAGTTGTTCCAACGGTATTCTATGTATCTCAGGCACCGGTTGTTCTAATATATGATAGTTGTATCGGTGCGACGTGTACAGATGCACACAAACGCCGGGCATGACTCGGCCCGCGCGGCCGCGGCGTTGCTTCGCGTTGGCCCGAGAGACCCACACTAGGTCTAGGGATTCCATGTTGCGGTTTGAATCGAATCTGGAATGAAAGTATTTCTAAAGCCCGGTCTGTGAGCACGTAGAATTTTGTCCAATGACCCCTAGCTACCCATCCTTATCGCTCGCGCGTAATTATGTTGCTATCGCGCTCGCACACTCACTGCGGGTGCCAGTCGCACAGTCGCGACAGCAATATAATTACGCGCGAGCGATAAGGATGGGTAGCTAGGGGTCATTGGACAAAATTCTACGTGCTCACGGACCAGACTATAGATGTTATTACTGCAATGTTCAGAGGGCTGAGTGTGAGTTTTCATCAAACGCACTCACTAGTGAGCGCGTCAAAATATGACATTGAATGTATGACGGATTGTACAGCGCCCCTAGCGGGAAACGTTCAAAAACTAAAATTTTCATACATTTTTTAAACGCGCTCACTAGTGAGCGTAATGAATGATGAAACTCACACTCAGCCCACAGACAAACTGTTTTTGACAAGTCTGACTAAACTGGGTTATTTTCAATACAAAATGTTCATCAATGATACGAGTAATGATAATGATTACGAGTACAAATAAACATGATATGATGCATCATATCAGTTTATTTACTGTTTGTTCTAGTAGCGCCCTCTGCACCGAGTTTTGCATAATTTTGTCGACCAGGCCAGACTGGCATCGAAAAATATTCTTATTTATAGTACCCAGTACTCTGCTAATAATCGATCTTTTGTATTTCATAATAAAGTCACCTTTTCTCCTTCATCCGCCTGCAGTAAATAACGAATATAAATATACAATCTTCTATCGTGACGGAGGTTTTCGCTATGTTGGTAGAGAGCACAATCTTCTTAGCACCGAGCGAAGGCTTTATGACAATAAAAAATCAGCCCTAATTATCTCAGAATAAGTATCAAAATTAAATCACCTTTTCTCCTTCATCCGCCCGCAGTCTATAACGAACACACAGTCGTCTATCGTCACAGACGTTTCTGCTATGTTTGTAGACAGCACAATTTTCCTAGCGCCAGGCTTTGGCTTCTTGAACACTAAGGCTTGTTCTTCGCTGGATAAAGTTGAGTGTAGTGGAACTAAGACGAATTTGCCGGTCCTAAAAAAATTAAAGATAATAAACGTCGAGAGGAAAAAATCTGTATATTTATTATCTTATAAGAAATCGGTACTTGAAATAATCCGCGTATAAAATAATAAAAACATACAAAATAAAGTTAATAAACATGCGCATGAGTTCTTCTCTATTTACTAGAGATGAAACGGATATCCGGTAACTATCCGGTAGGCCGGATATCCGGCCTAAATTTACTATCCGGCCGGATACCGGATAGTAACTCACTATCCGGCCGGATACCGGATATTAAAAAACTACGACAATTTCCTATTAATAAAATGAAATACATTAATCTTTGAGGTAAACATCAATAAAATGGCATAAAATAATGACGGCTTTTATTTATAGTCCAAAAAGTTACAAAAAAGCCATATTAATTAAGACCTTTAAAAAAACTAATTTCTTTTTCTGGGCTATTCACTCTAATGACGAATACATAAATAGTAAATATCTGTTAATGTCGAAATATTGCCAAATAAAATAGGCGATCTTTTTTCACTGATGATGGTCTGATGTCATGATGCAGTTCAGTCAGATTATGCAGCAAGTAAACACACACTCACGATGGCAACCGAAATCGCCCGAATTGGTCTGCCCCCTAGACAAGTGGCAAAATCTGACATTCTATTCGAACTGATTCGATTTTCGAAGTGTGACTACTCTAGTCTACTAATAGACCCACTGATTGTGTTCGAAGCACCTGTGCGGCGCTAAACTCGTCACGACATGCAACGACACAATGGGGCAACTATCCGGCCGCCGGATATCCGGCTATCCGGCCTAGCAGCTGGATATCCGGTATCCGGTATCCGGCCAAACAACTATCCGTTTCATCTCTACTATTTACTTTAAGCTATATTTGTCTCTTTCTTTCACTTCAGAATTCTCTTACAACAAATAGAAACGCAATAACGGTAGTTTTTTTTTACACTAATATTATAAAGAGGAAAACTTTTTTTGTTGATTGGTTGTAATGAATATGATCAAAAACTACTGGACCGTTTTTAAAAATTCTTTCACCATTCGAAAGCTAAATTATCCACGAGTAACATAGGCTAAATTTTATTTTGGAAAAAAATAAGGTTCCGTAAAATATGTAGATAATGTAGTCCACGCGCGCGAAGCCGCGGGCGGAAAGCTAGTCTTGAATAAAGGAAATGAGAACAACTTAAACTATACTATTACAGATTGCGCAGAGGAGAGACGGTTCACAGAGGAAAAGTGTTGGATAAAAAAATTACCTCGTGAATAGTCTCTCGTCTGTTCTATAAATAAACTATTATACTCACTTGGGACTAAAGGTATGGCTCTCAGCAAGCTGATCGTGCAAGGACATGATTTCGGCAATACCAGGCAAGAACACTAAAATAGCGCCCTCTTTCGGCCAATTGTGGTCTCCATTCACTATGTACGTAAGCACGTGTTCAATGAGATCTTGATTTATCTGAAAATGTGAGATACATAATAAATATACAAGAGATTTTCTCAAAATTACTCTTAAACCATCTTGTATAGCAGTTTGAACTGTAACGATTGATGTTGCACAATGTAATTAAGACAATCAATATACAGGATGTCCCAAAATGGTTGAATCAAACTTCTGTGAGAAGTGGGTAGTTTTACCTCTGACTTACCCCGTAGTAGTTCAGAGGTCAAGCTACCTCCCATAGCAGCTTGATTCACCCATTCTGGGACACTTTGTATTATCAGCATTTCTCAGCCCTTGTCATTTCAATGAGGGTTTACGCGATTGAAAAATCCGCCAGATGGCAATACATAGACGCGAGGTCCAAATGCTGCATGATTGGTGGATTTTGACATATCTGTCAATGTCATGTCAAAAATAACTCATTAGATTGATTAAAATTTTGTCAAACCTTACCTTTTCACTGTCCATAAGGTACATATTCTTGCAAGTGGTTTTACTGCATTTGGGATATCGAGCCAGCATCTGAGATATTGTAAGGTTGTCGTCTCGTATAGACTGTTTGGGCGCTTCGTTAGAATCAGCCCGAACGTCAGCTGTTTCTAACTCCGTTTCGAGATCGGCCTTTTTGTCTCCTATAAACATTATTTTGACATGTGTTAATGTGGGTGTATCATAAATTAATTAAGTACGTAAGTCAAACTCAGTTTGGAAATCTAAAATGAAATAAAGTTATACCTTTTTTAACTTTTCTAGCGTAAGGACCGTTTTCTTCTAACACGTAATTCGTTAATTCCATTATATCTTCTAAAAATAATTGTTCTACAGGGAAAGTGCGACCTGAAACAAATAACAAATTAGTACACATTTCGAAAATGAATTTTGATGAAAGTTTGGTTTTATATTAGATTAAACTTTAATCACATAGCGTAGAGCTGAGAGCTGATGGGACAGAAAAGGCAACCATGGGCCGGAAGACGTAGTGTATGCAGGCCTCCCACTAGGTGGACCGACGATCTAGTGAGGCCGCGAGAAGCACTAGAATGCGGGCAGCGCAGGATCGGTCATTGAGGAAATCTTTGGGAGTGGCCTTTGTCCAGCAGTGGACGTCATTTGGCTGAATTTAACCAACGAACTTAGTAACTAGCACAACTAGTAAGAAAAAAGACATACCTGGAATCTCTAACACTGGAACCTTTTCGAAGTACTGCGAAAAGAGGTCAGCGTTCAAGGTCGCACTCATGAGTATCACTGTGAGATCTTTCCTGACTTTGACGAGGTCCCTCAGGATGAGTAGCAAGAAGTCACTCTCTTCCGACCTCTCGTGCACTTCGTCCACGAGTATATGAGTGACGGACTTTAGCTGAGGGTCGTATTCTAACCTCCGTAAGAGTATACCGGTTGTGCAGAATGTTAAGCGCGTTTTGGATGACACTTTGCTTTCTAATCGTATCTGAAATGGATGGATATAATTATTACTCAAAAATTGATGGGGCTAAAGCTTTTAACTCATTAATGACCGGACTGAGCAATTTAAAGAATGAACCAGATATATTTTCCACTTGAAAAATCACTAAAGGTGAGCTATGTAGGCAAGGCCTGCTTAATGTTAGCCTAAAATATTGCATTAATGGGGATGTTGCCTGGGTCAAAAAGCAAGAGTTTTAATTAGTCCGTCAGTTAACTTATCAAAAAATACTCTACACGTATTTTTCACTTTTTCAAACTAATGAAAATTTAAAGAGATAAAGCGCCCCAAAGTTCATAAGAAGAGGCCCGTGACGTCAACGCTTGCTTAAAAATGCCGCACGTTGTGACGTCGTGCGCAACTTCAACGCACCATAACTATGTAATTATTTGTTAGATTGACAAATAAAAATATATGTGTCCAATATTTTTTGATATTAAACATTACGGACTAAAAAAATTTTTTTAGGCAACTAGCCTATTCTAAATGTAATATTACTGTTCCACACGTTACATTAGGATCTTCAAAATAATATTGGATAGTAATTGTGTAAATCTAGAGGCCATTCATTTTATGAAAAACAAGCAATGAGTAGAAAACTGAGAAAACTGCTATTTGGCTGTACAGTCACGGAATGAAAAGGTTCGTCAGTTTTCAAATTGATTCCTTCAACGAATCGCGAGCACATAATACCTTTTGAAACTATGTTACAGAATAATCTCGAGTTAGAGAAAATAATCTTTAACTGTTGTCAGTAAAGTTCAAAATTATTCAGATCAAAGTTGTTTGACGATTTAACTTGTCAAGAAGATTATTATGATTGATAAACTAAAACCTTCTTGTTGGTTCAACCTGCCATTATCTATTAAATAAAAAAAACTACATTTTGTAACATTGCCCTGATGGGATAGAAAAATAAACAAGCAAAACCTTATTCGTTAGCAAACGTCATATTTATTTAAATGTTAGCAGCACTGTTTCTTGCACGGTTATGTTGGCAGGTTTGACTCTACCTAGTGCAAGCGAAAACCGACACTAAGGTGACGAACCTTTTCATTCCGCGACTGTACATTTAGATACAGTTAGATGTGTATTTAGATACAGTTAAATATCTGAGGCTTTATTCTGAAATTTTAATTACAGAATCCCTCACCTGATAACCAACAACTTGCCCAGTCTTCTCCACCCGTTCGTCAGCCACTCTCTCCGCCACACCAATAGCCGATATCCTCCTAGGCTGAGTGCACACTATCTCTACGTGCTGCGGTCCGTCCTTGTGGAACCGTTCCAACCAGTCGTCTAATATGTACTGTGGCACTTGTGTGCTTTTACCACACCCTGTTTCTCCGCTTATAACTACCACCTGGGGAGGGAAGGCTGGATTAAAAATAAAATGGGACTGTAACACAGTTGAAAACTTGTCATGGCATCATGATTTGTCTTTGAAAGTTTTTAATTTATTGGTATTTAGATGTCTACTTTTTTATGCAATAATGAGATGAATAGCAAATGTTTGTTTACTTTACATGTAAGACAAAGCTATTTACTATTATTGAGTTTTTAAACTATATCTTACCTGTGACTTTTTCATAGCATTCAATATATCTGTCCTTTTTTTCCACGCAGGCAACTTTCTTCTACCAGACATCATTTTGTGGTACCTATTGTTGTCAGTTTTCTCCGCCCACATTTTGGCAATGTGTTTGTTTTCTTTCAAAACTTCTTCAAAGTTCACATTGCTCCTATTATCTCTATTTTGACTTTTCTTGTAGTGAGATGGTAACTTTTCTTTACTTAAACTAGAATTTTCTATTAACTGAGGAAACAATGTATCACTCAATTCGGGGAAAGTTCTTGTATCAAACTTAATAAAGTTCAAAATATCTTCTTCATTGTTTAATAATTCGACTAAAGAGTATATGCTAGGTATTCCGTCTTGCGCGAGCGCTTTTGCTTCATCCAACAACCTGGCTGTTACTTTCAAACATGTTAATTCTGGTACAACATTATTCTTATTTTCCATTTTGAAAAACAGCAATGGAGGCTGATATGGATACCATGTTTCTTCCGGAAACCGTATTTCTAATTCGTAAGTTATTTTCACATCCTCTTTGACATCTTCAATAATTTCTTTTTCGGTGTCTTCTTTTCGTTCGTGTAAAAATTTACATTTAGCACCAAATCTACAAGGTCCTTTGAGGTAAAGCTTACACACGTCTTTAGGTTTTGCTTTGAGGTTGTTGTTATAATTTATATTTTTCTTTGTTTTTGGTAATTCAAGCTCTTTATTTTGGTACATTTTTGTTAAATAGTCTAACTCTAATTTAACAATCCATACATTATTGTCTTTGATTCTGAAACATGTGTCGTAAATTGATTCTAAAACAGCTTTTTCGTCTGATCTCATTTCTAGTAATTCTGCTTGGGACGGTATGTTATCTGGTTTTTCTTGTGCTACAATTTTAAAATACTTCATAAATAATATTTCTAGAGCTTTTTCTACGTTTTCTCCTGCTAATTCCAACGCTTCAGCACAATGCGGTTTGTGGAAATTGTATCTAGAAAGAAAATGCAAATATGTATACTTAATAATTTTCACATTTTAGAAGTAGAAGAAAGATAATTTAGATAACTTTTCAATATTTGGTTTGATGTTAAACTTGTAAGTAAAACATACTTCTCTAATTTGGCCAGAGCAAAAGCTCTTAGCCTGGCTTCCGATGACTCAATGTCAGGTTTGATGGTTAGAGAGTAATCGCAGCCTCCTTGCACGATAAGGTTGCCTCTTTCCATCCAGTATCTCTTGCCTAAGTTAGTGCCTTTGTCCTGAAAAGGGTAATTTAAGAGCCATTTTACATTTTCGTGCGAATTTCTAAGATTTTGGAAGCATGAATTACTATCTTAAGCAACACCCAGAGATTATTTAATAACTGCGAAAGATAGGTCAATCCTTGTTGTTGACCATTAATGAAACGGATTTACTAAAACTCTTTTGCTTAATTCACAGTGCCCCATCTCCCACAACCATTTTACGAAAAAATTGCCGCAGACTCATTTTCAAAGTCCTGTATCTATTATTTATGCTCATATAATAAGCTTAAAAATATATAGTAATCATCGGACATATATTCTTGTAGTCCATTAATGAAATAGATTCTTGAATTTCATTACCATTATTGAGTAAAATCTAAAAATAATTTGGCAAATTTGAAGATTAACGTCACATTTTGATCGTGGTTTTTGGTTTAAAAACACAGCAATAACTGCAATAAAAGTATCCCAAAATAAAGAATATTCATTGTAGAATTAATTTCAACAGTTATTGTTTAAATATTAGTAACCACTTTGTCAAAATATTGATGTGAATATCAGTATAAATTACAATGCGCAAGCCGACATCGATTAGTATGGCGCGAGCGCCCGTCAAGGCAGGACCTGTGTCATTTTTCCCGCCGTGACGTTTACGTGCGTTCGTGTCGCAAAGCGGTGATTTGTACGGCGACCAAATACATTTGATACTATGCCGAGAGGCTGTTTCGAGTCGGCCGGCCGAGCAGAAATTGAAATGATGAATTTTAATTTCTTTGACGGATTGGGTGTAACTATGTATAATATGGTAGGTACCATGGTATTTAATTTAATAAATAAATTATAAAAAAGTATATCCATTATGATAGCACCCTTAACACAAGCATATTGGTTGCCTACTTTTGGACTAGATGGCGCTGTGAAATTGTCCAAAGATTTGTTTATTTATTTATCCGCTTTGAGTTTTGTTTCGTGAAGAAGAAAAAGAAGCGTTTTGTTGTTAAATCTATAACTAATAAAAGAGGAAAGATTTAATTGTTTGTGTGTTTGTTTGGAGGCAATAGGCTCCGAAAAAAATTTCTTTCACGATTTAGAATCCTAATTTTTTTCTATGTAGGCTATAAAATATTTTCAAAAACTTTAGTCCAAAATCTTTGATAAAATTCGACGTTTAATAAATAAATTAGATAACATATTAATACTTTTTTTTTCAGTACGATTTTAGTACTTGTTTTTCAGAAATTCTACGATTTAACTAAACTTCTAGTGTTTATATTTTATGCATAATTTATTAACTTCTAAAATATACATATATCCTATTGATAGATGACGTGCTTCGTATTTTATTAAAATTATTACCTGACTAGGTTAAAAAGGTGTGGAATGTTATTTGATGATAACTTGGTTCCATAGAAATATAGAGAGATGCTAAGTAATGCGCTCAGTTCGAAACTCAGTGTCGTATTAGAAATTCACACACACAAAGAAATCAAATAATGTGCTCATTATCCATTGCGGTATCAGTATTCAACGTTCGAATAATCTTTAGTACTATGCAAGCAATATAAACTGTTTACACAATGACGTCGCTACTGTCATCATTGCTTTCACAAGCAATATGTTTCAATTTGTCCCTTGTCACATTTCCCTTTAGTTTCTGTGATCTGTGCTTGTTTCTAAGTTGATATCAATGAAATATTCCTTAGTACTTTTGATTTAAATTATTTATTTTATTTTGACACGTGTTTGAAAAATCAAGGTCAGATTACAATAAAATAACAAGTGAAAACGTAACATTGCATTGCAACTCGCAATTTCGCAATATTGATGAGGAGATTCCATTGGAAAGTCTGTATTCATTCCTAGGATTCCCCTAACACCATCAAATTCAAGAGAATTCAAGAGAGTGCAGTTTCCCATCTCATGCTTAGGGACCACGGTTTAAAATAGTGTGGTTGCATAGAGCCTGCAACGGGCAACCGCGTGCGCAGCTACTCATATTAATTTTCGATACAAAAGCAAGTGTTGGCGCCCTCACGAGTTTTAGCGGAGTTCCATATGGTAGCGGGAGTAGACTTAATGGAAATCTATGCTTCTCCGACGACCAGTTGTATGTGGAATACTCCAGAGTATGCGCACACAATAGCCTGGTGATTTTAGCACCTGAAGGAAAAACAAAAAAACATTGTTTACAAAGAAATCTGCGGCAGGTGTAGTGTTTTAATTTTGTTTTAGAAAGATCTCATAATTTTGTAAGTATTCAAATATTTAAATATAATGATGTGTAGATTTTATATCAAAAAATATAATCATTTAACAAAATTAATTTTCTTAGAATATTTTAATTCTATTAGAACCATTTTCCACTTCATCGCAGAAGAAGTCGCGGGCAAAAAGCTAGTATGAAATATGTAGTATTGCCCGCGGCTTCACCCGCTTGAAATTTAGTTTGTCACAGATCGTCATAAATTATAGCCTATACATTGTTATTCTGGTCGACGCCAGGGATGGATGAGCGTCGCTGTCGCTGGCGACAGAGTCTTCTGGTTCAGGGTTCATGGCGTAGGTCTCAGGCAAAATGAAATCCACTCGTAGAAATTAATAAACTCAGTGTATTCACGAAAATAATTACACACAGCACTAGAGTCGTATCGGAACTGAGTGAACCAAAGGTCTTGCGATAGGAACGTCCGACCCAAGTGATAGTTGAACACAGACTGCCTAGTACTGCTGTACTGTACTGTAAAGTTTCATCAAAATCTGTTCAGTAGTTTTTGCGTGAAAGTGTAACAAACATCCAGACATCCACACAAACTTTCGTATTTATAATATTAGTAAGACTAGTAAAAAGTAAGATAGTAAGATGAATTATTTTAGTTATTTGTTTACTTATATAATATTTATTTATTTATTTCTTAGCTCTGTCTGATAATGGATCTGGAGGAGATGCAATGGCCACCTCCGTAACAAAACAATAGAACCCTATGGAGTTTGGGCTTGTGTGATTCGCCTTGACGAATATTTCGTATCCAGGGTCCGATGATGGAGCTGTAAGGGGGCAGATTTTTTTTTTCACTATGTGACTGTCTTTATTTTGTACTTAATATATTTTACATATTATACCTATTCGTGTTTCATTATTCGTATCCAGGGTCCGATGATGGAGCTGTAAGGGGGCAGATTTATTTTTCACTATGTGACTGTCTTTATTTTGTACTTAATATATATTTTACATATTATACCTATTCGTGTTTCATTATGAATCGAAATATAAAAGACTTAATAAACTCTATTAAAAATTTAAATTAATTAATCAAGTTTGAATACCTCATTCTACCTTAAAATTAATAACTTAAATCAAGTCTTAATACGGTCACGGCTCAAGATTTTTTTGTCCATTTCAGCGTTCTTTTTACTCTTTTGACGTTGCGTTGACAGCTTTTACCTAAATTCGCGCGGAATATTTTTGTGAAATGGCTCTTAAATATAAAAACCAATGAACTTTTATAGATCATTTTAACTGTCAATGATAGTGAAAATAACAGTGTCTTTAGTGCATATTTCTTTAATTCCTTATTTTGTGTAGTGGTGTACTATATTATATCTACAGGGTGTTAGGTATATGGGTATATGAGCCGACACTAGCCCATGTTAACATGGTCATATAAATGGTATGGTGAAGTCAGAAATTTGATATCATCATTTTAATTTTTTTAATTTTCATACAAAATAAATTTTATAAAATCCGATTTGTATGAAAATTAAAATAATTAAAATGAAGAATTGAAGATATCAATTTTCTGACTTCACCATACCATTTATATGACCATGTTAACATGCGCTAGTGTCGGCTCATATACCCATTTACCTAACACCCTGTATATTATTGACCTTTTGAAAACCATTATGATTATTAAAATTTATTATAACTGACAGATACATAATATCAATATCACAATCCCTAGACTTAGAGGATGACATCATATTGCACAACATCAATTAAAGAAAGAAAGAAAGAAAGAAAGAAACATTTATTGCCATGGACATCACAAAAGACAAAAGAGGTAAAATGAAAAAAAAAAAAAAAGCAAATAAGACAGAGGTGACATAAAACATACAATGAATGAATGAATAAACTAAGCAGTGCCACCCTGTCGCACAGCGATGCCCATCGCAATGGGACCCCACTCAGCATATGCCGTGGCCCCCGGTGAGGGAAGCCACGACGCTGGTTTTCAGTGTGCCCCATGCCGAGTGAGAGTCACGGACACTAACCTATACTGCATAAAATATACATACATAAATAATAATAATAGTGCGCGAATAAATTTTAAATGTATATACAGACGTAGTAGAAAATAATAATATACGATATAGACGAAGTAGAAAAGATGTGATAAGATATTTATAAATAAAAAGATAATATTTAAAAAACAAAACTGTGTGTGTGTACATAATAATAATAATAATAAATTGTAATGTATTAAAGTGCGTTTGTGTATACTGTGATTGTGTGTGTCTCGACGTCCGCAAAACAGTCTCGATCGATCGAATCATTCTGCGTGGTTGTGGCTATTCATAGCATCAGTTAAATCAGTTTGGCCCATAATCTTGAGCGCTTTAGTCGCATACCTAAACGCAATTAACTAAACTTCTGTTTAAAAAAGTTAGAATAGTCTAAAAAAATTAGTAAAAGAAGGTCATAAAATTAATAAATACCTTGTAAAGGCTTGCACTGCCCAATTTGAAATCAGGACCATGTATAAACCTCAATGTATCTAGCACCAACTTTTGGGAGTCCGGGTTGAGGCGAACAGTTTGCATTTCCACCTTCAAATTGGGGTGAGGATCTTCCTTCGGCTCATCTTTAGGTCTCCTACTGTAAATTGAACAAACTTTTAAAGCATTCTGATGGGAAATATGGTGTAAACTACGATTGTAAAAGTTAAAAAGTCTAACCTTATCCGAGCGTCCGCAGGCTCTCTAAGGAAGTAGTCTTCAGCCAGTTGACGACTTTGGTAGTCCATGATGCTTGGTTATTGGTGTTGAGGAGGAAAATTTAAAGAAATACGGGAAATAGGACGTGTGCACAAAGTGCATGCAAGTTGTGCTAAACGTCAGATGTCAATGTCATATACAATGTCATTGTCAAAATGTGACACGCTTCGTTGTGTGATGTCATGTGCTACTGGACGAAAAAAAAAACAATTTCTACCAAAAAACGGGTGGATTCGACCAAACTTGAATTTATACACGAGTAACTATTCCAGGAATAATCTATTCCACAATCTTAATCTCGAGTAAATCCATAGTAGTTTCTCCACGTAATTTAAAGTATAGTTGTGCGAGGAATAACAATACGCGATTGGGTAAAACCCGACAAAGAAATGTTGTTTTATAACGGGATGGTGTAAAAGCTTATATGGTATCAACTCGATTTTGCAGTTGTATAGATAGTGTGGTCCCTCCTAATGTCAAAGTACATGTTTGACAGACTAGTGTTGCCGAACTATCGATAGTAAAACTATCGATATTTAAAGTATCGATTATTTAAGACTATCGATAGTCTGTAAATTTGCAATAGTATAGGGTATGTTTTAACGGGCCGTCATATTTAAAAAGAAAAAATATTGCTACCAACCTGAAAAAGAAACAAAGCCTTTTGAAATGGCATATAAAGGTAAGTATGTATAAAATAATAAAAATCCTTTATTTTACACATTTTTCCTCCACAATCTAACAATCTAAACAACTATCTAGGAGTAACCTAATATAATACGATAGATTGAGTGAGACTTGCTTCTGAGCTAGGCTAGGAAGGCTCCTAGATTAAATTAAATTATCTGTAATTCAGGCGAATTACAGATAATTTTATTACCCAAATATTGTAAACGATACTATTGTAAATTGCCAAACTATCGATAGTTTAGAACAATCGATAGTATCGATACTATCGATAGCTTTTTATTCAAAAGCGACAATCGATCATCAATCAATCGATAGTATCGATAGTATTGCACATATTCAATAGTATAGCCTCGTTTTAAGCTATCGATAAGATCGATAGTATCGACAGTATCGATACTATCGATAGGCCAATCGATAGTCTTGTGTTAGTTTGGCTATCGATAGAATATCGATAGACTATCGATACTCGACAATCGATCGGCAACACTATGACAGACACTTCTTGACACTTGGCAGACACTTGCGTTGTGACAGTTGTGTGACTTTGTGGTAGGGTAGATCCGCCGATTTTATTCCGCGGGATTTATTTTACGTTTTTTGAAAAACTTAACAGGGATGCGTGCAAACTAGCTTAAACTGAAAGGTTAAGCAATAAGCTTTTTAGATCAGTGTGAGGCCCTTAGATTCAATCGTGATTTTAGAAGTAACAAGCGTCCAAATATTTTTTCACAAAATGGTAATGACGTTTTCCTAATGGTAATGATTTTATTAAAATGGTAATGATCTTATGTTAATGGTGATGACGAAATATATTTTATAGTAATACATTAAATTAAAATTACTTAAAAACTAAAATTTAAATATAATTGTTTAGCTAAACACCAATTTTATCTATGTTATTTTCCTAGCTAAGCACGTACCTATTAAAGAATGGGTTGGAAATAAAAATAAATGTATTCAATATTTTAATGAATTTATTGAATTTGGAACAATACGGACATTAGTTAAAAATTTTTTACGTTCCTAATATTATTCAGAATCAGAAAAAATATATATTTACACCAATGAGGATTTTGATTGAAAAATATGCCTAGGTACTCTTACTTAGACTTACACAATAGTCAACATACAAGAAATGAATAAAAAAACGTCTTTTCGTAAACTAATAAAAAACCTTCTCATTTAAAAACAAAGCTTAAAGAACAATGGGACAAAACGTCCCCAGAACTGTAGCACTTTAATACCTACCTTGTATGATAGACCATGCTAATACCCGACCGATCTCTCTAGCTACAATCACGGCAAAGGTCCTTGACAGTGTGCTTGACTCTCTACTAGATAAATATTTAAAATCACATAATGCTCAATTCGGGTTTAAGCCTGGACTGTCGACCGAGAGCGCCATCCTTAGTCTTAAGCACACTGTCAGGTACTACACGGATCAGGGGACTTCCATTTACGCATGCTTCCTCGACCTCTCCAAGGCGTTCGATCTTGTGTCTTATGACATCCTTTGGGATAAGATGAGGAGGCAGGGCGTCCCGTCAGAAGTATCACAAATATTCCATTATTAGTATGCTAACCAGATTAACAGCGTAAGATGGGCTAACGTTTTTTCTGAGGAGTATGGGTTGCAGTGCGGGGTGAGACAGGGTGGGCTGACGTCTCCCAGGCTTTTCAACCTATACGTAAATGACCTCATTGTTGCCCTTAGCAGTATGCGTATCGGATGCTGGGTAGATGGTGTTTGTATCAACAACATAACCTACGCTGATGATATGGTACTGCTGGCGCCAACAATGGGGGCTCTCAGAAAGATGGTGGGTGTGTGTGAAGCGTATGCTAAATGCCATGGCTTATTTGTATAATGTGAAGAAGAGCGAATACATGGTATTTAAGGCCGCCAGTAAATGTCCAAACGTGGTACCCGACCTCTTGCTGAATGGGGTAAAGTTAAACAGAGTCACTAAATTTAAATATCTCGGACACTACGTTACTGATGACCTTAAAGATCATGTTGATATCGAGAGGGAACGAAGGGCGCTGGCAGTAAGGTGTAATATGTTGGCTCGCAGGTTTGCCCGATGTAATGACCATGTCAAGATCACTCTGTTTAAAGCATACTGTCAGAGTCTATACACGGGAAACCTATGGACCACGTACTCGCAGAAATCGCTTGGCGTCCTTCGGGTCCAATATAACAACGGTTTCAGGGTGCTGTTGGGCTTGCCTCGCTTCTGCAGTGCTTCGGAAATGTTTGCTCAGTCGCATACTGACGGCTTCTTTGCTGTCCTATGCAAGAAGACTGCCTCGTTGCTCAGTAGGATACGGGCGAGCCCCAACAGTATCCTGAAGACCGTGGCGGAGAGGTACGACTCTCCTATTATCCGACATTTCCTTCGGCTACTTCTTACCGAACGGGTTGGATAATTAGTGGTATGTTATAATAAGTAAATTACTAACATAGTTGTATAAGGCACCCATTTACTAACCATGTGGATCATTGTTATCTTTAAATGAATAAATTAAATTGAATACTATAATTTTATTATATGACAGCTCAAGTGTGACATGTCTCAGAAAAGTTATATCAAAAATAAAAATTCATAAGCAACCCTGAAAAAATACATACAAAATCACTTTTGACCAACTTCAAAGGGCACGACAGCTTGACCCCGGGACAATTCGACCCCTTTTTTTTTTTTTTTTTTTTTAGGTGGTAAAAATGCATTGAGCTGCATACCCGCCGCTGTGGTCAGGCGACGGGTTATGTGGGGCTCTCCCCTCCAGACGGGAGGGGCCTACCCACTAAAAATCCACCAGTGTCCTTCTTTCTGAGCATAGGGGAGTTGCCGGTGTAGCGAACCTTAACCCGAGTTCCACCTATGCTCAGTTAATCCGCTGTGCGGACCCACCTTATTATTACCACAGGACAACTCTAAGCAGGCGCCTATGCGCCTTCCGCCAGTTTATGTACAGCTGTACAATCTTTACAATTTATGTACACAATATATACAGAAATATTCTAAGACTGTACAACTAATTACAAATATTTACAAAGATAGTTTACAAACGACGCCAGCCGAAGGGTGTAAAGGGCCCATCGGCTGGCGCCCACCACGCCTACTCCTTAATAAATTATATATACATAATTTAACCTAACTGACTAGACAAACGACTAGATGTCAGAAACGTCGTGCAAAATCGCGACGCCTCCGACCCAATCTCTTTCGCCGAGCAGGGTCCGCGAGGGGATCCTCCTCTCTGGCTCTCTCGGCTTCCTCCTTTGAGGACATGACCGCCTCGCAGAAGGCCTTCACTGAGTCCCATCCCGTGTCACTACCGACCATAGCTTTGACCACAGCTGGCAGCCTTAAATCACTTCCAATAACTGCACAGAGCTGAGTTCTGTGCTGTGTCCATTCCGGGCAGTCTTCCACAGTATGCTCCGCTGTGTCGACAGCGGCGCCACAGTGGTGACACATAGGGGTCCTCTCGCGGCCGATGCGGTGCAGGAATTTCCCGAAACAACCATGTCCGGTCAACACCTGCACCATCCGGTAGGTGAGGGAGCCCTTTCGTCTTTCAGTCCAGTCTTTAAGGCAGGGCTGAAGGGCAGCAACCGTGCGGTGGCCTGCACTGGGCTCCTCCAGCCACTCAGCCCATTCTTCTATAATAGACTCGCGGGCCTCCTCCCTCCACTTCTCAATTTCGCGGGGTGCTGGGGGGTTCCCACTGCGTTTTGCAGCAGCGGTTCGGTGGTATACATCCGCCAGCACCTTGGCCTCAAGCTCCCAGGGGGGAGTACCCGCGAGGGCGCATGCCGCTTCTCTGGAAACTGTGCAGTATGCACGAACTACCCTCTTAGCGACGATCCGCTGCGGCTTTCTGAGCGCTGATACGTTATCCCGGCAAAGGGAGTCTACCCATATTGGGGCGCCGTACAGGGCCATAGATCTCACGACCCCTGCAAACAAGCGGCGGCACCCCATGTGTGGGCCTCCCAAATTGGGCATTACCCGGCATAAAGCGCCGGACACCCTTGTCAGTTTTGGAGACAAAGCCTTAAAATGAGCCTTAAAGTTCCACCGGCTGTCGAGGACCAAACCTAAGTATTTCATGGTCGCCTCGACGCCGATGGAGACGCCACCCACAACCATTGCGGAGCCCACCGGAGGTCTTCTTCGCGGCCCATGAAAGCAAATGGCCTCTGACTTATGCAGGGCTACTGTGAGGCCTAGGCGTCTGATGCGCCTGACTACTTCCGCCACCCCTGCTGTTGCTCGGACGGCTGCTTCCCGGTATGTCTGGACAATTCGACCCCTGTGACAACTCGACCCCTGCTACAACTCAAACCCTGCGACAACTTGATTTTTTTCAACACTCAACACTTTTAACTTACTTCAAAATAATGGTTTCACGACTGCTGGACAGTGGCGGCGTAGCATGGGTTGGCACCCGGGGCATAGCACAGCACAGCATCCCCCGTCATAAGTCCTTAATGTAAGTAAGTTGGGTATACATATAGTGGGGAGGTAAGACACCCCAAAATGGTCTGGTGCACCCCCTCTTTTGGGTTACCGATTGAATGAATGAAAGGTGTTAGTTCGAATGAGCTATATGATACTAATCGCAACACCCCCCCCCCCCCCCCCCCAATCATGGCATATCCTCGTTATACTAGCGCCAGTGAGTACTAATCTGCGTGACTTTTGTCACCCCCTGATGAGTGGCACCCGGGGCGGACCGCCCCCCCCTTACGCCGCTAGTGGCTGGACCCTACGACTGCTTAACCCTACGACCACTCGAACCCTCCGACAACTTGTACTTGTGACCCTGTGACAAGTCGAACACTGTGACACGTCAACCCCTGCGACTACTCTGAGCATTTATTGTAGATACAGTTCAGGCATTGATTGATGGAGCTAAATGGTTTACAATAAGTATCATAGTTGAATATTTTGGACTTGTCGTAGGGGTCGAGTTGTCCGGGTCAAGTTTTTGTAGGGTCGAGCTTCGTTTAAAGTAGGTTAAAATTAATTTAATCTTGTTATCGCAGGGGTCGAGTTGTCACAGGGGTCCAGTTGTCGAACTGTCGTAGGGAATCTACGACAGTTCGACCCCGATGACAACTATGATACTTATTGTAAACCATTTAGCTCCATCAATCAATGCCTGAACAGAATCTAGAATAAATGCTCAGAGTAGTCGCAGGGGTTGACGTGTCGCAGTGTTCGACTTGTCACAGGGGTCGAGTTGTAATAGAGATCGACTTGTCGCAAGGATCGAGGTGTCCAGGTCGAGTTTTCTTAACGCTCAAGCAGTCGTGATACCGTTTGAAGTAGGTCAAAAGTAATTTAATCAAGTTGTCGCAGGGTTTGAGTTGTCGCAGGGGTCGAGTTGTCACAGGAGTCGAATTGTCCCGGGGTCAAGCTGTCGTGATACCCATTGAAGTCGGTCAAAAGTGATTTTGTATGTATTTTTTCAGGGTTGCTTATGGATTCTTATTTTAGATATAACTTTTTTCTGAGACATGCATGTCACACTTGAGCTGTCATATTATAATAAAATTATAGTATTATCATGTACTATCATATTATAAGGTAGGTATTAAAGTGCTACAGTTCTGGGGACGTTTTGTCCCATTGTTCTTTTAGGAAACCATTCATAGTCATCATTACCATATACAAAGTGTCATCACCATAAGCCTAAATGATATGGTAATGATGTTAATGGTAATGACGAAAACGATTTTAAAATTATATAAAAATAATTGTCACCACTATTGGGACACCTCAATATCGCCATTTTTTTATTGTAATCACATGCTACAAAGTGCTAATTATTAGAAAAATATCGATATATAAAACTTACCAAATCGCACAAAATGGGAATGACGCGAGCCGATGACAAACTGCGAGTGTCTCTCGTTTTCGGAGTTTAAAAAGTCTCGGAGCTGCGTAAATTTTACGTGCATTCTGTTCTGTTACGAGCAACGAATTGAAGAGTGGGACGCGCGGACACAAGCGGGGATAAGTCGCGTCGCGGCCACATTAAAGAACCTTTGATGCTGCCGCGATGGCTATGACGATTTCTCGTGACAATATTTCAATTCATGATTCCATTTTATTGGCTAATACGATTTCAATATAATTTTGTTATTTTGTCACGGTAAATATGTACATTTTAAATTTATAATCAAAATCTGGTCTGTGTATAGGTAAAGTAAAAAAAATTAAAAGACAACGGCAAAGGTCAGTATTTTTACTGTGATGGTAATGACGTTTAGTGCGTGTTTTCTTGATTATCGAAATAACTTGAAGTATTTAATCAATATGGATCATGGCGCCTTATGTGGAAACTTGTATGAATCGTTATTCAGAAGTTTAATTTACCAGAACTACAACAGTTTTTTTTTTATCGATCGGAACATAAGTTTTTTACTGTTTCGCGGATTTACCCGGTAATTTAATTTTGTTTAATGATTTATTGCTTTATTGATTGATATTCGCTACGTTTGAGAGAAATAATATCAAGTCAATGATATTATATAAAAACAAAATTGTATCAAGTTTTGTTATTTCGATATATTTTACGCAAAAAAGCAAGGTTCGTCTTAACAAAATGAGTGAGGATTTAAAGCGTAAACGCAGTCCTAATTGGTTGATAACTGAAAAGGAACTTTTGTTGAGCCTAGTTCAGCTTCATTTTAATACAGTAGAACCTCGATAAGATAAAGACCAAGGGAAACGTTAAATAATTTGAGTTATAGAGGTTTTTACTTACTAAGGGTTTAAGTTAAAGAGTTTTTATCGGTTTATATTTTTACTTACAGAGGTTCGATTAAGGGCTTTGTTTAAGACTAATAAAGATAGACGAGGTAGGTTAAATTACTTTATTTTACATTTAAAGGTAGGTATATTTATTTAAGTTTATTCTGCATAAAATTCTCAGCATAAAATATGTTAATGCTTTCAGTTTTCGTTTTGAATTCATTTTCACTCACAGTGTGCAAAGAGATGCTGCCGAAACGAAGGCTAAAAGATACTGACACAAACAAACAAATAAGTTACTGTACTTACAATTTAGTCTATTGTTTACATTTTGAAGCCATTTGGTAAACACGTGTAAGCAATGGACAATAACAATGGTCTACAGGAAACCTTCTTTGATTGCACATTCGTCTCATTGACAGATGATTGAAGTTACAAAGGTCGTCGTCAGTACAACTTTGAGTTACTGAGGTGTGAAGTCCAAATTATTCGTTTAAGTTATAGAGGGTACGTATTTTAAGTAAAAGAGGTTTTGGACTCCGAGGGGAAGGGAACACAACATTTTATGAATTTATAGAGGTTATTACGTTATCGAGGTTTAAGTTATCAAGGTTCTACTGTATTATAGAAAATAAAAAAACCGATGGAGTGACCATAAAAAGAAAATTAGCTCAGTGGCAAATTATTGCAGACCAGTACAATAGCCGAACAAGCCACGGTACTCGCACAGGAGAAAATTTAAAAGCTCAATGGGAGTGTATGAAAAAGACAGCGAGAAAGGCAGCGAAGCGAAGGAATAGGAGAAATATTATGATTCAAACAAGTTAGCAATTACCTACCTATATCATGCAACAGACATACCATAGAACTGAAGACAGCTGAAAGATAATCCTATGTTATCTTTTACTACATACATTTTTTTTTTTGTTTTAGAAGGTGGATCGCCAATGCCTGAAGAGGAAGATCCTTTTCTTCAGCAAATATTAAGCCTTATATCCACCAGTGCTGTTGGGTTATTTAACACTTATAATAGTGATTCCATTGTTCCTGCAGTGCAAGATCAAGCAATACCTTATAAAAGTTAGCATCCTTTGGTCTAAGTCATCATAGCATACAATAACAAATTACACACATTATAAGTAGTACATGCAATTTCCATGTATTTTATTCTTTAATATTAATGGGCAATTCATTGTAATCTTTACAATGATTGTGCCAAGTATACTTTAATTTCCAGCATAATAATTTAATAACTATCATGGACAATAATATTTATGCTATTTGCTTCTGCAAGGCAAAGCTGCCCTATATTGCTGCCTTATGTACACTGTTTATGTGTTTAAAATTTTGAAATAATAAAGTTATTAATTATAATATACATTTGCAGATATCTCACTGCCTCCAACTGTTGTAGACAACCAGATAAGTGACACAACAGTACATAGTAATGAAGATTTTGTGACAAAGGTAATTATTGGCATCTACATAAACAGCCGTTTTAATAAAATATAGTCTACATTTGAAAGATTTCTTAAGAATTATTATTAACATCAATATTATTTAAACTATTAATAATTTTATAATTTTTGTGTTAGGATTGGGGAGATTACACACCGCAATCGTTGATGACTCCGGTGTCACAGGCCCTCAGAAGTAATGATGAAACAGTAGTGAAAAACACAAGAACAACTGAAAATATAATGAAACCTATTGAGAAGCAGGCACGAACTCGCCAGGCCTGGATTTCTTTAGAACAGCTGCATAAAAAGAAGATAGAAGCGATAGACCTACAAAAACAACTGGCTGCGGAGGAAATGGAAAGGTCAAAGGTTTTACATGACCTAGATATTCAGATTAAAAAACAAATACTGAGGCAAGAAAAAATCAAAACAAATATATTACTGATCAAGCGAAGAAGACTATTAGCTCACAAAAAAAACGCAATACTATGAATGTTTTTATACTTAAATGATGAAGATGATGCGTCTTCCAGCCGTGGGCAGGCCTCCTACTAGGTGGACCGACGATCTGGTGAAGGTCGCGGGAAGAGCCTGGATGCGGGCAGCGCAGGACCGTTCATTGTGGAAAACCTTGGAGGAGGCCTTTGTCCAGCAGTGGACGTCATTCGGCTGAAACGAACGAACAAAGATGATGATGATCCATCCGCTCGATTTCGGCCATGGCGATCGCTCTGACTCCTAGCTGTCTTGGCGGCGCTGGTGTGCCCGAAGATGGCTTACGTAGCCGATCTTCGCGGCAAACCCCCTCGCATATTGAGAGCATCTTGAGTGCGCTGCCAACATAGTTATAGTGAATAAATAGATAAATTTTAAATATTTACCTACATTTTTTATTTCTGTAAACAAATGTAGATGCCCTCATTATACTTCCAAAGCCATTATTAGTTCCAAAGCGACAAGTTAGAATATTAAAATATGATCAATTTTAGTTATTTTTAAAATTGAACGTAGTTTTTACTTGTTCGATGCGTCTTATTTGTCTACATAATGAATTGATTCGTAAAGTTCATCTATACTTATAATAAATCTGTAGAGGGGTCAATTCTGTACATGAAATATATTTTCAAAATAACTATCAGGGGGTGATTAGTGATCGATACTGATGCCAAAAATGCAATCAGTAAAATTTTTGTCTGTCTGTCTGTCCGTCTGTATGTTCCTTATAGAAACAAAAACTACTCGACGGATTTTAACGAAACTTGGTACAATTATTCTTCATACTCCTGGGCAGGTTATAGGATACTTAGGAATTCCCACGGGAACGGGAATTAGCGGGAAAATCTTTTTGTATGAAAAATCTAAACCGCTTAAGTTAGACGCTTGAAATTTGGCATGCAGGTACCTTAGTAAACTTAAAGCTTAGTTACAACAGGATATTGCAAAATTCCCACGGGAACGGGAGTAAGCGGGAAAAAATCTAAACCGCGTTAGATAGATGAAGGGGGTAAAACGGGATCCACGCGTACGAAGTCGCGGGCGGCCGCTAGTCTAAAATAAAAATAGACCGCAATCAAAATTGACTGTGACATTCATTACAATTAATTGTGACATTGTGACTTCCAATGACTCATCATCATTCACAGTAGCACAGTGATGATGAGCTAATACAAATTCCTATTTTACAGTGACCTATTTAAAATATTACTATTACGGTAAATTCTTTTTAACTTTTGTGTGATGTCTACGAACGCGTCACTTGCATGAATTCTCTCTTGGACCAATAATTTACACGTTTAAAGTACCTAAATGCGTAAATTTTGTCTTGACTGATATACCGCGTCTGGTGTAAAACCGTGACAAAATCAGGGTTCGGGTTGACACGACGTATGGATGTACGCCAAGAGCCTCTGTTAAACCTTTTCACACCAAAGTAGCTGAGTAGGTTGAAACTTAAGTTCATAAACTTTTGGGAGACTGGTGGTCTCTATGGCGGAATCAAACTCTTCGTAAATACGAAGAACAGCGTATTCATCCATTTGGTGAAGTATCACATACAATGACAAAATATAGTTTCCGAACGCCAATTTACTTAAAACTGAATAAGAAGAGCCAGCCATTCAGCCATTCAGGGCTTATTCCACTATTCCGCATTGACAATCCCCGTCAACGGGGAATAGTGAACTTTTTGTTCATTTTCAATTCGTCACGTTGACGGGGATTGTCAACGGGGAATATAGATGACCCACGCTGAACTGTCCCGCCAAACTCAATGACAGGGGGGCGCTACCATCGTTCAACTATATGGTTTCCAACACGGCAAAAATCTGAACCAGCGATCCGGTATTGACGGTGGCGCCCCACTGTCAATGTCATCGACAGGACAGTCCAGTATTTTGGAACTATAGTGGAATAAGCCAAGATTCAGTACATGTCCACTGGGACATTATTGCTAAATAATGAAATATCCTAAGTTTTAGTGACCCGCATTACTAGGGGTATCTCGAGGTGTGTGGCTCAGTATCATCTTTTAGCTCTTTGATGATCAACCACAGTAGAGACACAAAATAAAGTAGAGGTCTTGCTAGAATTTTGGTAGTAAATCAAGCTATAATATGCGTGTTTCCTGGTCTTTAATAGAGACCCAAACTCGTAAACCTATCTGCAGTTCGGGTACCTACCTAAGGTGCATTAGAACTTCGAATAGCTTTAATCTAGCTAGGTGTAAACTCTCGGGGTGTTTAGCCCCTAGACTACTGAGTCGCATTAATTACCAAAGGACGTCACCAAGTGCTAATAAAATTCACGTACAACTTTGCTGTCTAATGCAACGGGATGAACCAATTAGAGTGCCATTTACTTAGACGGCTGTACACCAGTTCTTACTGGTTAATGGTTAGATGTTTGAAATTATATTAGAACAATGTGATGTTTTTGTTTATTTATCGAAAAAAAAAAATGTTTTTGCTAATGAGAAAATGATAGGATAGAGAATGGGACTCTCAGCTCGATGCCTTAAAAGTTTTAAGGCTTTTGAGTGAAAACGACGTTTTAAGTTAATAAAAAGAACTATTGGTTTTGGTTAGTTAAATATGTATTTTTAATTTTCTATGGAAAAGATGCTTACCTACAAATTGTAACATTATTTATTTTGCTTCGATCTTTGAATGGTTCTTGATACTTGGTGCGCGCGCTAGATAGAGCTTGGTTAGATTTGACTTCAAGTGTCTCCTTTTGTTCTTTCAATGGAACGTAATGTTTAGACTTTATACTCACACAATACATATTTCTGCTTCAAACAAACAAAAGAAATATGGCAACATTTAAGTAGGTAATTACACCAAATTAACATAACATCAATATGGGCATCGTTCTAATGCCCCTATAATGACAAACATGCGGCAAAAAAGCGAAATACTTGTGCCTTCCTCCATTGACGTCTGTTAAACTATACATAATGTACGGTTATATGTATACTGTAGCTTTTCAGACAAGATAGTATCTAACCCCCTTACTAATAAAACTTACACGCTCGTTGAACAGTGTTTTAAAGTGACATTTAGTATGGAAATGTCATTTTAAAACAGTATTCAACAACTGTGTAACTTTTTATTAGTAAGGGTGTAAGTATTTAAAGATAACGTCTGGTAATTTATGTATAGAGACGCCAAAATCATCTGATTTTAACGACAGTCTTCTCTTTTTGTTGAATATTTCGAAAATATTTCAGTTTCAGGCGTGTTTGTTTGTCCTTTCTAGTTAAATTAGCTCAAACATAGTTATTTTCAAAGATGTAGTTTGTATTTTTATTGTGTATAGCTTTCCGCCCGCGGCTTCGCCCGCGTGGAATTTTGTCTGTCACAGAAAAACTTTATCGCGCGCGTCCCTGTTTCAAAAACCGGGATAAAAACTATCCTATGTTCTTTCCCGGGACTCAAACTATCTCTATGCCAAATTTCATCAAAATCGGTTGCGAGGTTTAAGCGGGAAAGCGTAACAGACAGACAGACAGACAGAGTTACTTTCGCATTTATAATATTATTAGTTGGGATGTAGTTTAACTTTTTCCTAGGGATAAGTAATCGAAGCTCGAATCCATTCGTGTTTTCAGCTAAGCTGTAAATCATGACCATAATAACAGAGTGTAAGTAGGTAGATACATTTTATGGTCACACTGAAAATTTCTCAAATAAAATTGATGATGATTCCGTGCTTTGTGAAATAAGATGCTCACTTTCTTGACTTGGATTTTACATTTTCCTAGCAACCAGTTTCAGGCTGACCTTCATGTGTCATTCGCTGACAGTTCCCTTCTTCACCGGACGTCATGACGTGTCAAATATTTGCCAGCTAACACTGCGACTAATCCACACTTAAGGCTAGATTAGTAAGAAAGCCGCTACGATCCGAAGGCTATTTATTGTCTCATCATGGCTTTAGCGGGAATGTTTGACGACAATCGGACTGTTTGATGTCAGAAAAATTACCTGTACCTACTCTCTGTAGACCTTTTTTTATCCACAACGAGGAAGCTCTTTGCCTGCATCTTGCCTGATGGAAACGGGACTCTTCCCACCTCTCGTTCCAACCGCTGCAACTCCTGTGTAGATCCACAGCTTGATCGCCTAAAACCCAACCAGTAAAGGTCAAGCCTGATGGAAAGTGATGATAAGACCGATGGAAGCGAGCTTCATCCGAAATCCTCAAGTAGGTACAGAGGAACTGACTATCTTACTTCTAACCGCCGGAACACAACAATGCTTATTGTTATGGCGACAGACTTAGGTAAAATGGTGTAGTTAGCCAGGCGGTCTTAGAACACGTCGACACCAACCAAAATGAACAGAAACTTACTTAGAATCGAACCACTAGACTAAAGAGGCGGTTTAACCTATAATGGGTAACTACTAACTATGACTATGACAACGACGAGTCATAGTTTAGCTCATATATATACTGTGTCATAGGTCTTGCCAGTTCGTCACTAAACTAACTATCAAGTAGCTTAAATAGAAATGTCACAGGCATGTTAAGAGTCAGGTTCGCACTATTGTCGTACAGTCAGCGTCAAATAGTTCGTGACACCCAAAGTGGCCAAAAAGTTGATAATACAACCTTATTTCAGTAGTAAGACGTGTTGCGATCTTATTGGCTACTCTGGGTGTCACGAACACTTATTTGACGCTGACTCTACTTCACAGTTTTGGACTGATTACTTATGTTCAGCTGAATGCATTGAATTGTTTGCAATTATTTTTTTCATTATTAGGAATTAAATGTGGTTGACTTAAATAAAAACCTTTTCGCAATAATAACATATGCGGGCAAGACGTTTAATTATGTTGACTGAAATGCATTCTTTCCCCCGTTTTCTGAATTGAGGTATTTAGCTCGAGCTCGCCAATTTTCAACTTAAATTAATGAACTTATACCTTTATAGATAGGCTTAGGTAACTACAAAATTTTCACGCTCAAGCTAAAAATCAAATTCAGACACCCGGGGGCCTTGTTACAAATAAGTTTCCATACTAGGCTGGGTTGCAACATCTAACTTTAGCTTTGACAAACGGCAAAAAACTGTCAAACTCCATACAAAAAGCACCGGTTATTGTCATGTTACGGTTAAAATAAGGTGGTGCAACTCAGCCATAATGTCAATTTTAACTAGAGTTTAACTTTTTGAAATAAGGAGGCGGGAAGTTTAACGTGTAAAGTAGGTTTTTTTCTCAACTAAATTATAAAATTCTGGCTCGCAAGAGTAATTTTCATTTTTATTTAATTTTTTCAACAATAATTTCTGTTTTGCAAAAACAAAACAATAACAATCTTATCGTGGAAGTACAGCGCAGTATCCTTAATCCAAGCACTTGTCTTATTGTCGTCTTTAAACCTAGTTAACCTAAATTACTCCAAAGATAATTCTGTAGGTACAATTCTTTCGAGACATAAACTGAAGGCCCATAAACAGAGGGTATTTACAAGTTTTTTCACAAGCTACGGTGACAAATAAGCACATGGTTAATTTGCAAGGAATACCTAAACCTAGTTTTATTTTTATTATTTACCTTATGGTGACAAAGCACATGTTTGCAAGAATTAATCCCAGTTTTATTTTTATAACTTACCTTTTGTTTTATAAATTTTGTTATAAAAAATGATAACTACAATATTTTGGGCAGCCAAAACTTAAAAAATAACAATTTTGTAAAAAAAAGCCTAGCGTGTCATTTTCATAATGAAAATGTTTTTTAAATTTTATGTTTTTTGCTTTCAGCGTTTTTTATTTTCCCATTTTAAAAATTGAGTTCGTTCTTATTTAGGTAACGCAATTTTAACGCAAAAGTTTTTGTGTCATTCATGATATGACACAAAAATTAAACATAGAGGAAATTATTCTCTAAGAAAAATTATAATGAAGTTTGATACAGTAAGTCACATAATAACTATGACTAGCTAGTTAGTAGATAATTTTATCCAAGTATCATTGATTGAAAAACATTGGAATAAAATTGCCATACATTCGAGCAGTATTAGTAGTCAGATCATACAATTCCTAAGACTACAAACATTGCCAATTGCCCTCAGCACTTCCGATTGAAAAATTAACATTCTGGCCGTTGCTTGCCATCATCTTTGGAAAGGACAATATAAACAGTTGAAAATCAAAAACAATGACAGGTAATCTGACACTTGGGGATTAAGGCCTCATGTATAATTTTCGGGAAGTTGTGACATTAGCTGAATTTTAAGGAAATTGGCAAGCGCTTTTGAATATGACCTTTTGTATGGTGCATGACAATTCTAGTACCTACATAAACCATCAGGCTTCACGCTAAAATTAAGATTCTGATTAACTCTACATAATTATTGTTATTTCAATAATTTTAATTAGAAAAGTTGTGGTCAATTAGCATTTCTGATTTCATGAGGAAAGCATTTTGACATAGCATCTAAGGTATTTCCTCAAAAATAATACACTAAAATTCAAACTACATTCAGTTTTGATTTCAAGCGATTTTCGTATCCCTGAGCAGTTTGGAAGAGAAAGAAAAGATATTGAGGTAAAGTTTTTGAAGTTCCACGCAAAGAAATTTTAAATTAAATAGATCTGTATTATAAACATTCTCGAACACAGAACATTCTAGCACTAAAGGCCTACAGACGTCCCACTAAAATTATTGCCTACTTCCGAATCTGCTTAGCATTCCGCCCGAGTAACTAATGAGCACTTCGAAGTGCAACATCGCTATTTAGCTGAGGAAATGCGGTGAGAATATTAAACTGTGACGCAGGGTCTTTATTTAAGAACAAATTGCTTTTCAATCATGATTTTTTATGCATATCAAGGCAGTTATTTGACCACAATCACACCTGATGTTAAGTGGGATGCAGTCTAGGATATCTGCCCTGTGAGTGCCTATTCACTCTCGCCTTGAAAAGGCCCGGATTATAGTTTTTGCTGTTAGATACAATTAGCATGGGAACGTAGCATAGGACGCCCACGACCTCTAGAAGTTGGTACTACGCTACGGGACCGATCTTTCGTTCCCACCGCTGCAACTCCTGTGTAGCCAGGTTCTACAGCTTGACTGCCAATAAAAACACAACCAGTGAAGGTCAAGTTTGTCCCGAGGGAAAGTGAAACTGTCATTGGACCCGCAACAAAATTAAACAGAGGAACATAGGAGGAGTTCGAAGTTATGGTTTGGTTTCTCTCCAATGCAAAGCGGATGACAGGGGACAAAACAAGAAAAGATTTATGCACCACGGACAGTAAGTATCAATTTATTATCGGGACCTATCTTAGCTATTAGATACCTGGCATAAATGCTATTAGGTAGAGTCTACTTGAAAAAGCGGGCTATCGCACTTTGAGGCGTTCCTTGAGAGGCGTACGTCCAGCTGTGGACTACTACGGGCTGAACGATGATGATTAACACGGGAATTGATCCATTTCATCGCAGGATCGATGAAAGTTGGAGCAAAAAAGAAAATAAAAGGGATCTTGAAAGGAGAACACCTTTTATAAAGGTCATTAAGGTGTACTTTAAATAAGTATAATACTATCGTAAGGGTTACTTATTAATTTTAAACATTGTCACCCAACGTAAGAACAATAAAAACTATGCAACAAAAAATGTATAACAAAGACATCAGTAGGATTTTTAAGTGAAGAAATACAGTGACGTAGGTAAAGTAACCATACTACAAACTGAATTTCAGAATATGTATTTATGGTTTTTGCTAAATCGATTGTTGTACGAGTATAGTGGCAGTACTTATCAGACGATTTTTTGTTGCAAGATCGCAACATATTTTATTCATTAAACACCAGGTCAGGCAGCAGATTATGCTTTGTTGAAAATATTTGTCCTCACTCTCACCAAGTAAGTAAGAGAGTCAGAGGACATAATTCGATGTTTATAGAGAAGGGACTCTATCTATTAGAACAAAGCCTCTTAAGAACATAGATAATTGTAGTACGAGTACCTACATAATGTTATGAATTGAATTTGATGATAGTAGAGTTATTAAACAAATCTAATTAAAAGGGACTTTGAACATCGTAACAACTGTAACCTATGTATTTTATTAAAATGCATTTTTTTAATTTAACGATTTAATAAAGAAATGACATATTTTTTCTAGATTCTGATACCATAATTGACAGGAACAACATGGCTATGTATAGTTATGTCGTAGGTACTCAAGTACGCGGATATTTCCCGTTCAAAATCGCTGGGAACTTTTGTTTCGCCATCGTTCTCAAGACTGAGGTGATATAAAACCATGTAAATGACTACATAACGAGTATCTGACCATTAACATAAATATTAAAAACAATACAACAACATCAATTGTAAAAGTATCCTAATGAGCTAAAAACAATGATCATTAAAATAATACAATAGGAACAGTTTTATTTATTGCTTTTATGATCAGGATCTTAGTTAATAATAAAGATTCTTTTGTATGACTAGAATTGCAACTTTCTGTAGATGTCTTAAGTTAAAATAATAAAATACGGGTTGGTTCTTAAATACAGGGTGTAAAATTTAGATAAGTGATTAATTCACTAAATTAAGGGAGATGAGCTCGAACTCTGTCCCGAACGCGATTTTAATTTTTGACTGAA
Source organism: Ostrinia nubilalis (assembly GCF_963855985.1). Classification (NCBI taxonomy): domain Eukaryota; kingdom Metazoa; phylum Arthropoda; class Insecta; order Lepidoptera; family Crambidae; genus Ostrinia; species Ostrinia nubilalis. The sequence continues at coordinate 12,426,232 of NC_087101.1, read as the reverse complement.
AAAAATCATTTGTTTTTTTACTCATAAAAATACAGTCAGAAAAAGATATCACTGAAAAAAATGTTTGGTTACTGCTTACACAACAAAAGTGACCACCGAACTAAGTGTTAACTATAACCAAACTAAGTCTAGCTCACTACAGAATTATTTGTTTAATTTACACAACATTTTGTTCCTTATAACCAAAGTGTTCGGTGGTCACTTTTGTTGTGTAAGCAGTAACCAAACATTTTTTTCAATTATACTTCTCCTGAAAGTGATTTCTTTGGCTGATTTGGAGACTACGCTTGATCTGAACTCCTTGATAAAGTTTTTTCTCTACACTGTCACAGGGTGTGATTTTGTAAGAGACAGATGTTTTTGTAAGAGCCGGCTAAACGTTGATTACTGCTCAGTAGCAGTATAGTATACAAAGGCAACAGTTGCTTTTGTATACCTACTTTGCACAGGTTCAACGGTTCCTGAAAAAAAAACAATAATAGATATCTGTAACAATTTTCCTTTTTCAGCAAAGTCATACCTAGATCCGATGAATGAAAACTTTTAAATTAACTTAAAGTCCATTGGATTTAGAAATACAAAATCATTTAACTATTTTTAAAATCCCTTTTCTTCTAAACATAGCAAATAATGACTAAAAGTAATTAATGTTACGTACGTCGCAATTATCTAAGGCAGTTAAACACCACAACATTAGATTGAACTGTTGCTGAAAATTATCAGCCAGTGATGTAACTCTCACCGCGACTATAGTTTTATCAAAAACTGAATCCGAGGTAATCCCTAGTCGTAAAACGAATCTTTCCCCAGTGTTAGCATTATGTGCGTCAGACTCAAGCATATACTATGTCGGCAATAACCTTACATATTATCCTTTACGACGACTTAATGCGTCTCGTTGTCACTCAAATATTTAGAGCTCTCCGTATAAAAAAAGGACGACATCGCCCGCCGCGTACGATTCGCGTGCGCCCGCGCATCTAGGAAAATCATTCGATCGAACCAACCGTTCAAGACGAACGTCCACCTATCGGGAAGTGTCATCATGGTGTAACCTTGTTTTTTTATTTGCAATTTTCTCACCGGCCAGTGCTCGTGTTATCGATGTATCGACATGTGTTTTAAAAGCAGAACAACCGATCCGAGGATCGCGTTCCTCGAATTTCTTTTTTTAAATTGGACGTTAAGGATTCTGTGATTTTTTCACCAGTGATTTTTGACTTTTGACTGTGATAAGTGATTCGAATAGCTAGTCAAGATGATGTCCAAAAAGCAGCTCGCTTGTATGCTGGCCCTCCACATAGTATACCTCCTGGTGGGAGCCAGCATATTTTACCATATAGAGAGTCCGCTGGAGCTGGCTCAAAGGGCCGAAGAAAAACTGGAAAGACTTGAAATCCAAAGTAAGTCATTACCAATGCCTAGGTATTCCTATACGCAAGGCGATTTGACCTCAAACTGGCTAGTTTAAATGATATATCTATGCAATGAACATATATTTCAATATGCGATATGTAGGCAAGCCTCCGATCAGCCGGCGTTTTGAAATAACTTTATTTCTGAACAAAAAATATTTGTAGTAATGAAATAAAATTACCTTTCAACTAAAAGCAACTCATTTCAAATTATCCAAGTGATAATTTCACGTTTATCACTATTAAATTGATTATTTTTATAAAAACAAGCAAAGTCAAAGGAATTGTTTAGGACGTCTACCATAAGTTTAATATGAACTAGTTGTAAACCTAAAAGATTAAATAATTAGTCAAATCATAATTAACCAATCACTTCATTTCTTAGCACAAAATCAACATCCAATATACTAAATATGTTCTAGTTATCTTATACATTCTAAGAAAGCCTCTCTCAAACACCTTTCCTAATAAATCCTTGTGCGTCTCTACACTTGACACTGTCTTGTTTGTTTCCTTTATCAACCACTTAAAACTTTCATTGATCAGCTAATACAGTTCTATGGAAAAAGGACCATGTGACCGGTAGCCTATCAACCTGATAATCTGATAATAAGTAATGCAAGTAGTGTGCAACATCGATACACTTAGCGCCACTTTATGCACTCCAGATAGTCACAAACAAACTAGGCTGCAAATCCTTTTAATAAAATACACTTTTTTGCAATACCTATTTTGTTATCAGCTCAACTTTTAAAATAAAAATGTTTTTAAGTTACACTACAAAAAAATCTTAAACAATATTAACTTGAGACTCATGCGGGCCCCGACACTGATTTTCGGCGATTAATACCCATAACTGCGGACCTGACCTCAACTTAGAAGTCAATAATACCTCTAAGTTCAGGTTCAATTGAAGTCTAATCCCTGGTTAAGGCTTACTACTTCGTAGTAATAAGTGGGTACTACATCTGTCTTGTCCCTCCATGGATGCGATTAAGAGTACTCGTTAATCAGGTACTCGTATGTATTCAAGAATTTTTCATTCGTGATAGCTTACCACAATCCGTAATAAAAGAAAGTTAATATCATTTCCGTAAAGTAATTAAAGGATTACTTTGTTGTTTAGGTACTACCTCTACAAGAGGCCAATCATTCAATCATTTGCGACTGTCAGTGATCATTCGGTCAGTTGTGAAATTCCTAATGCCCGTGTAGGTAAGTACGCAAAGAATAGTAGGTACTAATATAACACTTGAATAATATTATTTCTAGAAGTAAAAGGTTTTTCAGAGCTATAGAGTTTACCCTTTGTAAAGACGGTATAAAATAATCCTGTTTCATTTAAGTACCTACCGTACAATAATCCAGGCCATTTCAAGGCGAAAGAGAATTAAGCACTTACAGGGCCATCCATCCTAGACTGCATCTCACTTAACATTAGGTGCGATTGCGGTCAAATACTTGCCTGCATAAAAAAGTTATTATTTTAAGAGACAATGAGATCAATCGTGTCTAACTCCGGTACTTAAATACTGACACTGCCGTTAGTAAATAATAGACATGTTGACACCACAGTCAATTGGCGTACTTTTTAAAACTGTCAAAACGAAACTCTCCCATAGGTTTTGTATGGCACTACAAGTGACGTCACTATTTTGTCAACACAATTAAACTACTTTTTTCAATTACAATTCGAACAAAAATCGAAATTTAGAGGTAATTTAAAATAAATTAGGTTTTTAAGACCAGAATGAAGTCTTTTTAAAGCAGTTGTGGTTTCGAATTATTGGGGTATGGTGTCAAACTGTCTATTATTATGTACACTCATATAAAAACCCTAAAAATGTCGCGTTGAGACCCGTGTTTCTCTATTTTAGTTGACGCTGAAACTTTTTTTTGTACCAAATCTAAACATGATATCGATGGTGGAAGTATCAATTAATGTAAGGGACATTTTGGCCAAAATGAGTTATATATACCAACGGATTCAGAATTTTCGGCTCTATCGATTGGTATACTTGAAATGTCGATATCTTTAAAAAAATGTCCCTTACCTTAAACATTTTTAGTCGTCTGAATACGACTTTTGGGGAAATAAATGATTTAAAGGACGTAAATTCCTTTTACTAATACAATTCAGCCCTTACCCTAAACTGTTGGTTTTAACTTTTGAACTCATTGAACCTTACTTCATTTTAAACTTTTTGATTTATCATAATTAGGCCCTTACGTTAATATGCTTATAGGATATCAATTACTTTTTTTGGTGGTGATATGCATTTAATGCCTCCCACTCCTACTACACTTATGAACACTATGTTGTCTTGTCTCTATCTTTTTTCTGATCATTTTTACGCAGTTGGGTTTTTGACAGAGGGGCTGAAGGCTCTTCAGAAGCTGTTCAATTCCGTCATCCTCGAAGGAAAAACGCCTACGGTATGGCACAGAAGTGTGGTGATACTCTTCTTCAAAAAAGGCGACAAAACCTTGTTGAAGAATTATAGACCCATCTCATCTCGTAAGCTCGATGACTTCAAGCCTCTCAAACAAGCCGGTTTCCGAAAAGGCTTTAGTACACCACATACATACGCCACGGCAGATTATACAGAAGACCGAAGAGTATAGTCAGTCACTTTGCCTGGCGTTTGTGGACTATGAGAAAGCTTCGATCGAGACCTGGGCAGTACCTACTACAGTTTCTCCAACGGTGTCAAATTGACTATATCGATACATCGAAGTGTTGAAAGGCTTGTACGAAAACGCCACAATGTCGTTCCGTCTTCAGGATCAAGACTCGAAACCAGTTGCAGCAGCAGACAGGGGGAACTGAAAACTCTGAAACTGTTCACCACCTGGAGAACTGCTTCTGGACTGGAACGGATTCGGCATAGATATCAACGGTGAGTAAATAACCCACCTTCGATTCGCACTCTTAAAGGTTGGATACTCTACACTCGGCAGTTGTTGACAATTATATACACCTAGTACAAACAGTCCAGTTAGGCTGGTTATAGTGTCACGCGGACCGTCCAGTGCGGATCCGCTCCACACAGCCGATCTGTAAACTTCGAGGAAGCGTTTTAGAGTAATGCGGTCCGCAGGAATCGCTCGCTCCCTAGCAGTTCATACAGATTGGCTGTGCGGAGCGATCCGCACTGACGATCCGCGTGACACTAAAACCAGCCTTAGGTAGGTCCAACTTCGAGGAAGAGGTCAATCGTCGAATCCAACTCGGCTGGCAACGTTCAGGAAGCTTCGCGATATTCTCACGTCTGAAATATCGCACTGTCTCAAGACAAAAGTCTTTGATAACTTATGGATCTGAGACGTGGTCGCTTACTGTGGGCCTCATAAGAAGACTCAAGGTCAAAGGCGATGGAGCGTGCTATACTCGTAGTGATTGAACCAGAAATGACGTAATCCGCAGGAGAACCAAAGTGACTGACATAGTCCGCAGAATCGCTAAAATCAAGTGTTGTGGAAATCCTTGGGGGAAGACCTTTGTCCAGCAGTGGACGTCATTCGGCTAAAACGAACGAACGATGACTGAAAAAAAAACCTAACTGCGTAAAAATGAACAGAAAAAGATAGAAACAAGACAACTTGTTCACAAATGCAGACGTACGCATCATCAGTGACTAAATGTTTTGTTGGTGATGTGTATTTGATGCCTCCAACTGCATTTGTGAACACTAAGTTGTCTTGTTTCTATCTCTTCTCTTCGTTTTGCTAATGAAAACTCGAATGCAACCTCTACTTACATCAGGTTTCAATGTTAAAATTGTCAAGTTACAATAATATTACTGTCGTATTTATTCTTAAATGTACCTTACAACATACATGACATTCCATACTGTGAAATTTCAACATTGTAAGGTACAGTCAAGCTCGTTTCTTTAATGTAAGGGACATGCTATCTTTTAAACTTCCCGTTTTTCGAAAATTTGGCGTTTATATTATGAAAGAACAGAAAATTCTAAGAAACTTTGCCATATAAACTATTTAAATCGTAACATCACATAAAAAGATATTGAGGTATAAAGAAAAAAAAAATCGTTTTTTGGCTCTCCTGAAAAGTCGTGTTTTGTCCCTTACAGTAATTGATATTTCCACCATCGATATATTAAACATTTCACATAAATTTTTCGTGGATTGCCCAGTAATTTTCTTATTCTGACCAAATTGGTCAAGCCATTCAGGATGCACCTTCACACATAAAGCTTTTCTTATTTAACTAGATAAATAGTAGAGCCTACTTATTGCCTTTTATGTCTATGGAAAAATTACTATCGATGTTTGACATACATTTGCTTACATCTACTCATTATTATATTGCCTAAACAAGGCGTAACTTCGTTTGAGTCAACAATATTGTATAATGACATAAATAAATAATTAAAAGCAATTTTCTCCAATGATAACTCGCGATAAAGGGAAAATGCATTGATGATGAATAGGAAATAATGGTTCATGAATATTAAACTACATACAGTTGGGTTTACGCCATAGTTTAGTCAGTGATTGGGGAAAATTGTTAGTTTTAACCACATTTAATAATGGTGTATATTTTATAGCAGAATGTAGGACATATTTGTTGCAAACTAGCTTCTATGGCAACTGTATTAGATGCCACTATGTAAAGCTTTAAGAGCTATCGTTCGTACATTTTCCGATAGTGATACAGTAGTGGTTATTCAACCACAATCAGAGCAATGAAATCATCAATAAGTATTTTATTAAACCTTCTTATTCATCTGTTTGAAAACTGAAAGTATCTAAGACTATTTTTCTTTCTAAGCCTAGGCGCAGACCATCGATTTTTCGTCGGCCGATAGTTTAGCAGATCAGTATGGGCATGTATGGAAGTGCGCACATTACACCGATTTGATTTGGCCGATTCTTCATACAATTTATAATCGGGCACAACTATCGGCCAACTAAAAATCGATGGTCTGCGCCTAGTCTAAAGAATAGTAAATAATCTATGCATGCACAAACTAACACGTACCCGTACCTCTCTAGTTTATTTGGAAATGTTCCTGAATCGAAAAAATCGGAAAACGAAACATCTACACAAATAGAATAGACAGTATAATAAAATAATTTCCAATTCTAATAGAACATAGTGTTCGAAAGCCTAAATACAAATCCAAGATTTACAAGCATTCAAAAAGAAGTCACTGAATTGGTTAGGAAATTGTAGGTTTTAATTCAGAAGTAACACTGACTCCGACAAGAAAATAAGATTCCGTGTTACGGAGGACATTCTTAACAATTCAGGCGCCGAAGAAGCCCTATTTAAATCTTGTTGCTGTGCATAAAAACAACAATGTCTAAGTACTTACCAATTTGGTGCTAGTACTGAATTGTTACACGAATTGCATTTAAATAGTGCAAGTTTTAGAACTAGGTAAATAAAAAGATACTGTCCAAATTCTATTGCAGAAAATCAAATCGATATAGGTACGAATCAATCGATATAAAAACTATGTTTTTAAATTATCGTGGCAGAATTTTCATAATTTTATTATTACATTTTGTTCGCAGCTCTACATTTTAGTGAAGTTCTCACTAATACTCATAAGAAAGTAGAGTTCTTAATAATATAAGTAAAAGTAGCTACAGTTAGAAGATATTAATTTTTTACCTAATTGTAAGACGGAAAAAACTCCCCTTCACTGTATGGTCTATACACTGTATGCCTAAGAGGCATGATAAACATTTAACGATTTTAGTTCTATTAACATGTCACACGAAACTTAGATTATGTAACCCATGTCTGGGCTCATATTGTTAGTTTATGTTTGGGCTAAATTCCGTGCCGTTAAGTGTAGTGACAAAAAGTTTTGTCGAGCGCGTGCCCTTTTAGAATGCTGCACTTTCTGTAGCGGATGCACAGCAAGTCAATGTGCGCTCACCTTGCTCTAGTGTGTCATCCTATTGTTTATCCATGAGAGCCGGTAAAAAACTGCACAATCGACAGACGACTGTTTAACCGCATCTGCGGGCCATTTTACATTATCACGCGTATTTTATGGAATCGATCCGTTTTCTACTTTTCCTGTGCACGTGAGCTTGTGATAATGAATGTAACAGATCTTCAGTCATAATAAATGTAACATTTATTATTGCATTGTAAGGCGCTATGGATTTTAAAGGTTTTGATCATCTTGAAAAATAGTTTTATTAAATTGAATTCATGCAACAGTCAGTAGAGAAAGTCTAGCCTGGTGGTTTGCGTAAGGATAAAATGCCAGCTTGGTGCTGGTTTGAATTCTGTTAGAGTCAAATAAATGTTACAGATAGAGGTTTTACATCTGGAATCATGGTTTAAAGCATCTAGTAGCATCTCAGACACAGCATAAAGGTATCAGTCGCCTGGCACGCTAAAAACCGTGAGTTCAATTCCCGCCCTAGGCAAATCGATTTTTTCAAGTTACTTATTTAAAATTAAATTTCTTTATCTCTATTTTAAAGCATGTTGTACAAACTTACTTAATTTACATCTAAGTAATTAAATGTTACTAACATTCAGGATTAATTAACTATAGCATTTAATCCCAGTTCATCAAGTCATCAGAAATGCGATACATCTCTGCTGATTGACACTGATTTGACATGATAGGCTTTCAAGAAGGCGCGCCCAGCAAGGATAATCATTAATCGTTATATCTTAATAGCTATGTCCACAGGACCTCAATCCAATGAGGCAAGACCTCATTCTACGCATTCTTAAAGTCTAGTGTTGCGGAAACACTTTTATCGTTATCGACAGTGATTAAATTGTTATCCATGACTAGGGTTTTTTCTCCCTTACCAATTAACTACCATGGAAAAGCTTAAAAATCGTCACTGTAGTTCTACAATTTACAGCGAAAAATTAATAAACCGAGGTCTCTCTCCTACACCTCATGGATATCATAAACCCGTCTGGCCAGCATGGGGAGGATATTGCCTCTATATGAATTTTACAGAGTACGCATTCTAAATATCCAAATTGTATTTTTGTATTTGGGTTTTGTACATAATGTGTACCTACTTATAGGTTAAATATCAGGATCCCGCAAGTATGAACCTAATTCTGCCTGCGATTAATTTCAATCATTGTCTTGCACTCTACATTTTTCTGAAATGATTGATTTTGAAATCATATCGATTCAATACGCTATAACTATCGGTATACCTCCATCACTACTCATACCTTCGATTGCCAATCGCAGATAGCGATGCGTCTCGCAAACAATTACCTCAACTGATAACAAAATTACAACCTCACACTTGAGGGATTTTACAACCCACCTGTAATGAGGTATGAGGTAAAACCAGGATCAATCTATGAAATACTCATACGTGTAATCTACGTGATTTCATTCATGTACCCGTAAATGACTGTTTCGTATTTCAAACCTGAATAATGTTTTATGTAAAAGTCATCATCTTCATTACCATCATCAAATCATTTAGCCTCGATTGAAGGACCTTCTCTAATTTCATCATCATTATCATCGTCATCTCAGCCATAGGACATCCACTGCTGAAAATAGACCGCCCCTAATTCTTTCCATGTTGCACGGTTAGTAGCACTAGCAGCCTTCTCTAATTTACCAGAGGCAAATGTAAGATAGGCCTACATCCCACACGCTACTAGACCAGTTGGGGAACCCCGATATTTACGTTTATCCCTTAGTCACATTAGACGACAACGTCCACGAGAAGAGAGTGGGAGAGATGATGTAGAATTCACTCTGACTGTGTATTTTGGTAGGTACTGATAGTCATAGAGCGGGGAATTAGCTACCTTTCTCCTAATTACTTGGCTACCTACCGGGACAACCTTGGCCTTCACTGGTTGGGTTTTTATTGGCGGTCAAGCTGTAGATCCTAGCTACACAGGAGTTGCAGCGGTGGGAACGAGAGGTGGGAGGCTATAGTGCCGTACTTGGCTACCTTTAATCAAATTAATATATTTTTCACCAAAGAGTTTTTATAAAATGGTGGTTCCATCTATGGGAAATACCTCAAAATGGTTTCCTTCCCCATTTACCATTAGACCTAGAGCCAAAGTCAAGAGTCCAACCGTCTAACCACAAGATTGCTACAAAGGAACCTCTTATGAAACCGATACCAGACATATTTCTACCAACAATTTAACCCAACTAAGAAAACAATAGGTATTACAATGCCGTAATTATCAGGCATTATAGGCAGCTTATATAGCGCCAACTAAGTACCTACGTCACCAATAGCATTATTTACTGGCTGTCGAAACTAAACGACTATTGAAATAACTTCGACTTACAAATCTATTATATTTAATTGGCAAGTAAGAACGTGACGTTCATTTTTGAAACTATGAAAAAATGCTGCGTAAGTCGCGTTGCAAAGTCCGTTGCACTAAAACTCAGTTACTTTTAAGTAGAGAGTCAAGCTTACATAAGGGGCTCTATAAAACATGTCTCCTTATTTTTTGGACCCGACTAACGTTTCGAGACAAACATTACCTATAAATTAATATAGCAAGTGCTGAGAAGAAACGCCGGAACAACCTCACTAATAAATATAGTCACTAATAAAATTATGTCAGTTTTGACTAGGAAAGATTTTTCTAATTAGTTTTTTTAAGTTTACACGCAAATCACAAAGTACAAATTAATTATGTTTTGACATTCAAGTAGTAACAAAGTCTGAAACATAGTTTTTGCTTCAGTTAAAACAATAGAATCTCAGTTATGCATAAATTATCCTGACTGAAACGGCTTCCTGGTGGTTTTAAGCAATAAATAATACAAACCAACACGAGATTATTAGACTGATTTCCGCTTAAGAATGTTTTACTTATACAGGGTGTTCCAGATACCGACACAAATTGTTTCTACCTAAATAAGATTTTTCTATTGTACTAATCAATATCGCCACCTTTCTTTCAGACTTACTGAGGTGTCTGTTATTGTTGACTCAAATTACTAATTTTTTAATGAATCGACTTATTTATGGTGATCTAACGGTCTATTCCAAAATAATCAAAGTGAACTTCAGGCGATACTTTAGTGTCTTTTATTCACCCTAAAACATAGACTGAATTGACCGAATCTAAAGTGTGAAGGTAATTATTTTTGGAAATCAAGTTGAATCAGCAAATTAGCCTTCAAAGAATAAATAATTATTAAAGAGTACCTACCTATTTATAATTTTATAATATGATCTCATTAAACACTTCTGAATGCTTAAACAGGAGCTGAAAAACGTTCAATCATTTGTTTAATTATAGTCTTCACATCACAGAAGGAAGAAATACGTTCTCAAATGGTCAATTAAGACTAATATAGAGTTCGTTAGAACCGTCATTTTGTTTGAACATTGTCGCCAAACGTTTGAAAGCGATAATTTGTACAAATGTAACGTCATTATCGGGATTGCAAAAGTATTAAGGAGCGCATCATCAGCTGACTTAAGTCAGTCATATGCTCGAATGTAATGCAATTACAGTGGCGGGTTTTAGTTTTGTTTCTAAGTAAATAGATTTTTTGAACTTGCCATTGATTGATTTCAATATAAATGCAATATTGTGCCCCCTCTAAGGCATAGTTTTATTAGCTTTCAGTTTAAGCTTACAAGTAAGTTTCTTTATTTTGGAACCCAGCAACTAAAAAGCAATTATGTAGGTACTAAACTTTTCAGTGGTGCGTAGGTAAATACAATAGTTAGTTAAATGGTTACTTAATTTAACCATCAAAGAGACTAGGAAAAGGTATACAAAAAGAGGAATTTATAATACACACAATAACGTTTTATAAGTGGAAATTTTGACGGGGATGTCGCGTCTTGGTAAATGTTTAAAATCAAATAATCTCATCTAAAATTACGCTGTTTTCAGTACAGTCGACAGCACATAAGTTAAGGGTAAACTTGGTAGTATCTTATACAGTTGTGATAGACGCTATTTTGCACCAAAAATTATCTGTTGTCTACTGTACGTAGATAACTCTACATAATTACAACTTTAACCAGAAAGCCGAAACCCAATCTGAGGAGATTACGTTTATGATTTTAGGCCGAGTTGCATCACCATATTTTAACCGTAACAATAACATTAACCGGTGGTTTAATTTGTATGGAGTTTGACAGATTATTGACGTTTGTCAAAGTTAAAGTAAGATTGCACCATCTTATTCACCGCGGTATTCACAAACTATGCTTGCTTAAATGAAGCCGCAAATCGAACGCACAGCATTGAACAGAGCTCTGTGATTGGTTCGTGTGTCACCCTGTGCGTCCACGCGCACTGTGAGACCTCATAGTAATGTTTGTGAATACGGGCCTTAGTGTTCTTTCACTAACTGCAAATATTTATTGACCACTACCAGAGATTATAAATAAAAATGGGGAAAATGATAATAATTAACTTCATTAACCTTTCCTTGTAGATTCACGCATAAAATCAATTTTCCATAAGAATACTTAATACAGGGTGAAACTGCAAGGTGATAAGTAACAGCAACTTGGTAGCAAAAAGCTCTATAAAAGTTTTTGTTTTCTTTGAATTTTTCTGTTAAAGTATTACTATGAAGAAATGCCATAATTAAATGGCAACAATTGAGGTAGAGAGGTTCTCAAGGCGAAACCACGTTACTTTAAACTATGTATATCGATTTCTACAATTGCCATAGAGAATTTTAGATAGATTTGCAAAGCTATAAAATTAAGCCTAGGCGCAGACCACCGACTTTTAGTCGGCCGATAGTTAGGTCGGGCTGTCAGTATGGAGTGATGAAAGTGCGCACATTACACCGATTTGATATCGGCCGATTCTTCATACAAATTAGAATCGGGCCCAACTATCGGCCGACTAAAAGTCAGTGGTCTGCAACTAGGCTAAAACGGATGATCTAAAAGTTGAGTTCTAAGTTCTAAGAGTAGGCGCACACCGTTGATTTTTCGTCGGCCGATAGTTTAGTCGGGCAGTTGATCAGTATGGGCATGTATGGGAGTGCGCACACTACGACGATTCGATTTGGCCGATTCTTCATACAATTTAAAATCGGGCACAACTATCGGCCAACTAAAAATCAACGGTGTGCGCCTACTCTAACTGCTGATAAATTATGACGGTTCGATAGATGAACTATCGTTTGTCGTAAGTTTTCCAACAAAATTTTAACGATGAAAATGTTTTTGGCAAAACCAAACCACAACAAAAAAGTCTACACCAAAGTCACCGACCCGACTCTTCAGTTTGACGACTCAGTATGTAAAGTATGTACCTATCAAGTCTTATCTATCCACATGCAGAAATTATACAGCAACTAGATAACGGATAAATGTGCTGTATAAGATTTTATAATCTATTTGTTTAGAGTTGTAATAATACTATTTATCTGGGAAGGTTATCTAAATATTTTGTGTGCATAAACAACATTTTATTAAGTAATTGTTAGACACAATTAAGCCTGAAAAATACAGGGTGCATTAATCTTCTATCGCCCGTATTCACAAACATTACTATGAAGTCTCACAGTGCGTGTGGATGCACAGGGTGACACACGATTTCACACGAACCAATCACAGATCTCTATTTAACGCTGTGCGTTCGATTTGCTGCTTAACTTAAGCAAACATCGTTTGTGAATACGGGCGTATGACAAATATACAGGATGAAAATTCTCAGTGCACGCTCTAAAAAAGGAAACTAATTTACACGCGCTGCTTCACACACATTTCTGTTCCTCACAGAGAACATGTAGTAACTATTTATGTTTAGGTACTTAATATTTTTTATGACGACTCATGACACTTTATATGACCGAAATAGTCTGTCAGTGACTATTTGGGATTTAACCGTGGAATGACTTCATGATTCATATTTTTCCTGTCCCCCTGAATGTTACGTCTAAACTACGTGATTGTCACGTATCTCTTATAACGTCATAAAATTACGTACCTACATATTACGCAAAAATAACAATTGTTGGTTTCATTCAAATCACGTCCATGTAAATTATTTGGTATTGAAATGACTGGAAATTACTATTGACGCAATTCTATTTTTAGCGATTTTTACATAAAAGTAAATATTATTGCAACCCGAATAAAGATACTTTTTGATGATTTTGTATTTTTATTACATTTGATTAAAAGAATAATATTTTTTTAGTAATTTTAAAATTACAACAATTTCGTTCTAAGTGTTAAATTTTAATGGAATGCCTTCGATCGATTGTTAAAATCATATTTAATTAATACTGTGTTTGTACTTGGATATTTATTTGTTCCCTAGAAAACGGATAAGTATACCTAACGGATGCTTTAAAAGATTGGCACGTGTTGTTTTCTTGATTATTGAAATTAATTAAAGGACGGTTTTAACCACTTATTAATTACTTGTTAATACTTAAACCTACTTACGTGGTAGCATGGAGGTTTTACGACGTTTAGAAATTACCTGGACAGCCTTTACATAAACTTGAGAACTAAGTTAATTATTTTAATTAAGAGGTTAAGGTTAAGAGAACCTGGAAAGTTTTCGAAATTTTTTTTATTTACAAAAAATGAAGTTGGCAAATAAATTTACTTATCTGCGAAATTATTGTCAAAATTTTACTTAGGTAACATGATGTTACATAGGCGATCACACCTTTGTTAAATTAAGGTAAGGTAAGTTAACTGTGTCTTACAACCTTAATTTTAGATTAAATTTTAGATAAAAGGTTATCTTTGTTTATAAAACGTGCTCTACATTTTATAAGTACAACATTAAAATTACCCAAAATAAGGCATATTATGGTTATCACCTCACTTTCCTTAAAAAACATTGTCCGTTATTATTGTTCTAAAGTCGGTCGTAGTGGTTGCACTATTTAAGGTAACACTCTCGATTATAAATCGTAGGGTAATAAATGAGGTAAGTAGGCTTTCATTGGCACATAATTATGGCAGTAGCAGCCAAAATATTTAGGGTGAGTTGCACCACCTAACTTTAACAGACTATAACGAAAACCGGTGTTTTTTGTATGAACTATGACAGATTTTTGATCTTTGTTAAAGTAAGTAAGATGGTGCAACCCAGCCTTAGCGACATTGATTTTGTTTAAAAGTTTTCACAGAATGAACAATATGGTCATACCTAAAGCTCTGAAAAAGGTATAATCCTTTTTAAATTACTTACCATTTGTTTTTAGACAACTCTTGCATTTGTGTAAAATAAAATCATTTTTATATAATCAATTCATTTGCATCTTTGACCAACGCGAACGCGACGATAGATACTTAATTATTCATTATAAGCAATAGGTAGGTTACCTTACGCTACTGGTTCGTCCTGGGCCCTGGCTAAGATATCTGTAGCATCATTCGGAACATCTTGAAGTAACTATATCTTCTATCATACATTTTAGGCCTACCACCAAAAACATGCAACTTCTCACGTTTCCCATAAATATTAAAAAGCCCCGGCGCCACCTCACTTGGACGCCCCTAGAATACCATGCGGTCATCAGACAGTGGTGACTGAGTTTGTTGCGGCGCTTCTTCTCAGCACTTGCCAAATGTTGGTCTCGAAGCGCTGGTAGGGTAAAAAGATTATGAGACATGTAGAGGCTCCTTAAGAGCAAAATGACGATTTGTAAGAACTATTTATTAGTCTAAACAAATAAAGAAATTTTGACTTTGACTTTGACTTTGAAGCCATAAGGAAAAAACCCACTACGAGGATGGAACATTAACGTCCTCATCACCAGGGTTTGCTCTCTGAATCTAAAGATATATCGCCGGAAAATTATAATTTTCCTCCTGTAAGTGCAAGTACGTTTACTCCATCCTTCTTAGATATGTATAACGTGTGATCATGATGAGAGAATGTACATTTTTGTTGCAAAATTGTTCTTATTACAACTGAATAAGATGAAAACTCATAAAACACATTTATGTTTGCAAATAGGCTTTTAAAAAGCACTTTTACACGTCTCGGTATTAACCCTACCACTGCATCGGGACAATAAAATGGGCCAGTGCTGAGAAGAAGCAGCGCAAGAAACTCACTTGCCACAATGATGATAACCTCAATGTGCTGGTTGACTATACGTTTGTGATATTTACCACGAGAGATCCACAAGTAGCTACTTGAAAGTGCCCACAATTGAAATTAAAAGACACGGTAAAAAACATAATAAAAGCTTGTACAGTCAATCAGAGATTAAAGCCCGTTTTCACCATCAATCCCTAATTTTTAAGTGACCCCTGTGAAAACAAAATTCATTACGTGTTACCATAGGGGTCACTTAAAAATTAGGGATTGATGGTGAAAACGGGCATAAAAATCATAAAGAGCATCAAAATACTTACGTTTAGGTATAAGTAGGTGTACTCTCGATTTATCAACCTCCGGATAACTTTTAACGATTGAATTTACCCTAAACGAAATAACCATTCAAGTTATTATAAAGGATCGGTTAACTTTTATAAAAATACTCTTCGTACCTAGCAACATTTTTCTGTCACCATTCGTACCTACAGATCTATTTTTAACGTGTCAAACAACCTATGAGCTATGGAATGTTAGTAATAAACCCAACACGTAACCTACGAAGGCAACTGATTTAAAATACTTGAGTAAATAAATTTATAACATGTAACCGAATGCCTTAAATAGATGTTTATTGTCACATTCTGTTAGGTGTTTAATGCCTTTACCTTGTTAGAGGTTAACAGATATTTGGCTTACCTACGATCCTACGAATCCTTTTACAAAACAAATAATGGATCCGAGAAAAGAAGACTAATTTAGATGTATGAAAAAAAATGGTTTTAAAAAAGTTTTTTTTTATTTTACACTTTTTAGTTGTTTCTCAATCTCAGGATCCTGAACATCATCTAGCAATAAAGTGCTCAAAAAGACAAATCCAACGAACCCAAATTCGGTGCGATTCTGTCGATTCGTTTAGGAGTTCCTATGGCCACCTCCTGACTCCATCATCAGACCAGCTCATGGTACCATAATATTTCAATGTTCCACACGAAAAGCTCCTGGAAAAGCCTTAGTCCAGCAGTGGACGACATTAGGGAAACGACACATGAATTAACCCCGTGCGCCCCAAATTTGCATACCTGCCCATCTAACTCTCAGCTTGATGCTGCATATACGACAACAGCTTGTCTCTACATGAGATTTAATAACATTTTCAGTGCGATTTATTTAAACTTAGTATCGGGATCATTTTACATGAATATGTTTTTGGTAGAATTTCTTATTCTAACTAAACCTAATTTTCCTTTTCGCGTCACCCAAGTATTGACTCAGAAAATTGACAGGCGACATCACGGCCGGCGCAAACACGGCGCACGCGTCGTGATCCAGAAATTAGGCGCAATTAGAACTGTCACATGTCGTAAGTGACACCTACAGTTTCCTAAGTTTGGAGGACGAACCGCTTGTTTTTCACGACATAAATCGTAAAACTGAATCTAATTAATTGGACACAAAACTTAAGTCACGAATTGGTGTTATTTTTGGGCATAAACAAATATTTAACCTTACTTCATGATAACAATATTATATTTTTTATTGTTACTTTACCTATATCTTGCAGGGCAGTTAACCCCTTAAAATAAATAAGATATTAAGATTATAAAGATGCGTATTCATGACCTGTTACTTGCAGTCAAATATTTTGAAATACGGCGCAATAAATTCAGCTTTGGTGTTTAATACCTAACATAAGCTGAAAGAAGTGTCAAATATTTCGAAAAGCCAAATCGTGATATTGATTTACTCGCTGTAAATTATGATCTTAAACAGCTTAACTGCACTCAGGCAGGTATTAAGATACATGGTCAATATTTAAGATAACAACAATCAATTTCACTTTTCTTGTGGTAGGTATGACCACCTGACTAAGATTCAGTGGTCTAAAGTTTAATTCCCAGTGGGGACAAAATTTTCTTACTTATTAATCAGGTCGTATGTAAGTAAATTTACCCTGATTACGAAGGTTCTTTTGGTGTGGAAATCACTCATAGAATCCAATATCACACATACTTCAATATTACTGGCTTTTATTGATTGTAAGCACCTTCTGACAACCTATGCCCTACAATGAGTAATAATCAGGTCAATATTCATTTATTTATGACGTACAAAGCAGGTTACAATCAAAATATGAATTTCTTTAATTCCTCGACAATTTCCGCACTTTCAATACGAGAATCCGGTATCAGCAAGCACTTAACGTTCAATCGAATCACTAAACCAATAACTAATTCACCGTGATTGCTGCTAATCCGCTAATCGTTATATGAATTAAGCCTATTTGCCGTAAGCGCCTGTATGTTTGGTCGCCGATCGTGACTGGCTCATGAGCCGGCCAAATATGGCAGTCGCCGCGTTAATAATGCAACTTTGTGGCTCGTTAAATCAGGAGTTAATTGGTTAAGTGATGGAATTACGGGCTGCAGATCACTTATCAAAACATATTAATATTTAGTTTGTTTTAGAAGATTTACAATCGCGTAATTAACTCGTTTATTTATTTACACAACTATCAATATCATTAACAAAATCTTTCTCATAGTTTAGAAATAGAACGGTAAGTAGCAACACAAAATATAAGATTAACCCCTGAGTATCATACCATAATAATTGTACTTAGGTAACCCATATTTTTGGAACTTACTCATTACTTAGGCTGAGTTGCACCATTTTACTTTAACTAATAAACGTTAAACTTCTGTCAACATCCATACAAAAAACACCGGCTATTGTTATAGCTACGGTTAAAATAAGTTGGTGCAACTCAGCCTTAGAAATTGTTACCTTTCATGATCATAATGATTTATTTATAGTTTTGAGACCATTTATAGTAATTCAAACTGAATTAAAGTGTCTTTTCAGTTTAGTAAAGGTTTTGGAATTATTCATTGTTCAAAAATGTAGCATGCAATGTTTACCAAACATCAAACTATCAATTTACTAATCGATAGTCCGTGATCTTGGCAATGATCGGCCTTGGGCAGAGTTCAATTGACGGTGCACTCTTTTTATGTCGTCCCATGGTAATCAGACCACAATGGCGCCGCTCCTCCTTTACGGGATTACATAAAACCAATCAATGGGCAGTTTTGAATTAAAAACCACTAATGACTTCCGCAAACCGCAAACTCGATTGTGATTGAAGTAGACCGTTAAAATTGAATTTTATTACAAAACGAATTCTGAAATTGTATGGATGATGAATATGAAATTGATTTATTTCAGTTCCTTGGTAGGTAGTTGTCGAAATAGTGAAATCATTTTTCAGTGTAATTTATTGATTTTGATAAAAAGCATTCACGCAATTTCACTTGAATTTGAGTAGAATAAAAACAAAGAAAAACGAGATTACAATACGACTTTTTAGTCAAAATGTCAATGCTCACCTCTTTGTAAATTACTTACGCACAATGAATGAAAAAGCTCCGAAAGAAATCAATGTTTTTGTGATACCAATGGGACAACGATCAGTTTTCTTCTGTCACATAATTGTCGGCAAAAACTCAAGTAATTTGTGTTGATTGGCCCGTAAAATTGCCCTAGGGTACAAAAAGCGAGCGATTCCTAATGAATGCCCTAGTATTGTTTGTTTAATTGGGATGCTTAACCGCTTCATTGACCCTTAGTGGCATACAAAATTATAGAAAACGCCTTACGTCTCCCCAATTTAGCGAAAAAAGTATTGAAATTGACCGAACTATCTTGCAATACGCTTATAGGCATCATTAAATGCTGAACGTAATTAAGTAAGTTAAAATTTAGTTACTACGAGCACCTACTTAACAACTTATACGTGTAAATCAGCCTTAACGAACGCTATGTGACATTGCCCTGTTGAATTATGTCGTTTATCGACATTGCTATGAATAGGTGGGAACTTAAATCCTTTTTAAACACATTTTTTTATTTTATAAGATTTTTTCAGAAAAGCTTCTTCACAAATCTATATATATAAAAATGAAACCAGTTTCGCGTTGTCACGGCATCACGTGTGAACGGCTGAACCGATTTCGATAATTCTTTTTTTTAAATGTTTGTGGAAGTCCAAGGATGGTTCTTACGGAAAAAAATATTAAGAAAATCTCTACGCTAAGGCGGTACGAAGTTCGCCGGGTCAGCTAGTTACTAATAGTCCCGTTAGCCCCTATTACTAAGCTAAATAATAATACGCTTATGTCACGAGTAAGCTCACAATAGTCGAGCGGCGGCGGGGACCGAACCCGCGTTCCCCGCATCACGAGTCGGCCAGTCCGACCCCTTCATCGTTCGGCTCTCGTGGCAACTTTTTTAAATAACATAAACATTCCTGTTAATTCCAGACCTTCTCTACGAGAACTACATCCCCGACGACCCCGAGAAGCAGGACAGCATCCTGCGCAAGCTATCGGACTACTGCGGCAAGTCCATGTTCAACTACACCACGGAAGACGCCGAGCCACCCTTCAAGTGGGACTTCTATCACTCCTTCTTCTTCTCCTATACCGTTGTCAGTACTATCGGTGAGTGGCGGTAAATTATAGTTATTTATACTAAAGTTTACGATACTAACTAGGCAAACGAATCACAAGAATCTAGGTATGGGGTTGAAAAACAATTTCGCGATATTGAAATGATAACATTTTTGACTAGCTGCTCCGGTGCGCCCGTTGTTTGAATTGATTTTGAAGGCTATGTCGATGAAAACTAAAGCTGATTATGATGAAAAAAGAAGTCGGTAAAGTATGAAGACAAATTATTTTGGAAAGAAACACCTCCTTTATTTATACTCTAATCAGTATTCTTGTTATCAGCATCATAACTTACTCTATAAAACAGGTTAAAATTTAGGATTCGTAGAGACAACAAAATTGAATTACTTTCAAAATGAGTTGAAAATGGTTATAATATTCTTCTTCATCTTTCAGGTTACGGTAATCTGGCTCCAACCACTCACCTGTCCCGAATCCTGATGATCTTCTACGGCCTGTTCGGGATACCCATCAACGGTATCCTGCTCGCAAACCTCGGTGAATACTTTGGGATGCAGGTAACTTTTTTACCTATTTAAATTTTTTTCTTAATAATACAAACTTGCAGTCACTTTCCTAACAATGCACTCACTCCATTTTTATTAACTTCTTGATAAAAACTATTTCATTAACTCTGACTTTCTTTTGTTCAAATTGCTTTAATCTTTTTTGTCTACCCGCATTACACTTTTAAAACTAAAAACAAAATAGGCGTCAGGTGGCGCTATAAACTAACTTTTTGCAGATGTTTAAAAATATCAATAGATATTTTGTAATTGCAGCATATTATTACAATCTTAAAAACTAACACATGTTAGTTTTTTTTAGTGCTAAAACTACGCAACAATGACAATGTAATGACAATTGCACAAAAGTTAACGGCAGGCGCCACCACACTGAATAGTATTTCGTCCAATATCTATTGTCATCATCATTATACTACAAATACTACAATGTACCTACGGACAATTTTTACGTCTAGAAAAATATTTTTTCTTTCGTGCTCTCAAACAAATCTTTTCTTCTTTTTCAGCTCATATCAGTCTACCGAAAATACAAGAAACGCAACGAGAAACGTGCAGACAACCTGGACTACTTCTTCAACAACCTTGGCATGCTGGGCCAGATCTTCCTGTACTTGGTGCCAGGGTTCCTGTTCTTCATCTTCCTGCCCGCTTGCATCTTCGTCGTCTTCGAGGGCTGGGACTATGTCGCGTCGATATACTACGCCTTCGTCACGCTCACTACGATTGGTTTTGGAGACTTGGTTGCAGGTAATTTGAAAAAGAATCAGATCTACTCCATGTTTTATGATTAGGTAATGCTTTTTGTACTAGGCTCATATCCTGTTACTACCACACATTGTGCGACCGCAAACTTTATAAATTGAATTGACTTTTTTGAGTCAAAATACAACTCCATCGATTTTCTTTCGTAAAAGTGACTAATTTTTTTATAAGTTGTGCGTATGTTGTGCTTTCAAGTAAATTTTCACTACGACTTTCCCTAATTAGTTTTTATTCATATTCCAGGCACAGTCAACAACGGGTTCAAATACGGCTACTTCTTCACGTACCAGATCTTCCTGATAGTCTGGATCACCTTCGGCCTCGGCTACATCGTGATGCTTCTCGGTTTCATCACCAGCGGTATGAGGTCCGAGCGAGTGCACCGCCTCGAGCAAAAACTCTCCAACCAGTTCAAATCCACACAGAACAGAATCTTGCAAGGATTTACCCGAGACATCGCAACCATCAGAAAAATCATTAACGAAGCAAATCTGATAAAATTAAAGGTCAGTTTTTATGAGCCGCTAAGTTCACCTTGTTTTCCGTAAAAGTAACTTTGCAAATCGTAAAATAGCGAGTTATGGAAATGTAACTGCATCCTCTTAAGTTAATAAAATTGAGGTTGCTATAAATTAGTTTACTTAGCACAATACTGACAATAAAAATCATGAACCTAATTGATTTTGAAATTCACTTAATTAGCAATAGATAATAGATATAAATCAACTAAAATAACTTTCTTATCGTAGGTACTCGATTTTTCCTCGATTTTTCTCAAATGAACAGATCTCGAAAATAATGCAGATACTATTTAATAATATAATTATGATCATCTTCTGTACCTAGTTATTTAGTTGGTTATGTAGGTATATTGTAAACATTTAAATTTTATAAATCATGTTTCTTCTATTCCAGCCTGTCTACGTGGAAGCCGCTCCATACCTTTACAGAAGTGCGAGCTGTCCAAACTTCACATTTGATGTTGAGCCCCGAGTGCCTACATTCAAAAGAAAACGAGCAAATTCAGAAAATATACAACTTTCTGCCAAGGATATGCTTCGAATACAATCCGATACAGATTTACTAGGAATTGATAAGGAAAAAACATTCACAGCCTCAGCAATCGTTAAGCCAGCTGAGTTACTGGCAAGAGTTGTGAATGTTCTTGGAGGCTTAGAGCCGCAGCAAGAAAAAGGAGTTCATATGTTTGATGATGACCACATACTCGCTAGTGAAAGACCACCAATGTTTAGTATTGGAGAGAAAAATATTATCAGCAACTCACCAAAGAGAACTCGAGCCTTGAGCGTGGCTGTTCCAAATTACAGAAAAGAATCTGTAACGTCACCTGTAAATATGGACCACGATTTTACTTGGACAAATGGAGATACAGCGGAGAAGTTTAGAAGAGAAGCTAATTATAGGAGTGGTAAACTATCTTTACCCACACATGTGGCGCCGGAGGTAACTGAGGAGCAACCGAGAAATTTACTTTCTAGACTATTTAGGAAATCAAGTTCAACGGAAAGTCCAGCGGAATATATTAAAAACACAATGAAAGGCAGATCTAGTGGAGCGCAAGAGGAACCTAAATCTAAACCTAGACGTGGCAGTATATTTCCGACTTTCAATCTGGGAGGTGGAGAAAAGACTGAAGAGCATTCTTATATAGAGAAAACTAAACGAGGCCGACACAGCATTTTCCCATCATTCGATTTTTCAGAAGACGAAGATACAGCAGCAGTTAAAGCGTATCAACAAAAAACGAAAAGGCACAGCATTTTCCCTACTTTTGATTTCAGTGAGGACGACGAAGATAGTGCTGCTAAATCTTATAAAGAAAAAACTAGATCGGGTAGGCATAGCATATTTCCCAAATTCGATTTCAGTGACCTCGAAGACTCAGATTCAGCGACACGTTACAAAGAAAAAACTAAACGAGGTAGACATAGTATTTTCCCTACTTTCGACTTCAGTGCTGATGATGACGAAGACGATGATATAATTGACGAGGATGAAGTCCAGAAATATCACAACCGAACAAAGAAAGGTAGACTCAGCTTATTTCCTACGTTTGGAAGGTCTAAAAAGAGTGACGATGAGGCTATGCCTGAAAGTTCTGATGAACTAGTAGAATACAAAAAGAAAACTAGTCATGGCCGAACTAGTTTGTTCCCGACCTTTGGCAAAGACCGCAAAACTAGCGCAGCAGAGGCCGGACCTAGTAGTGATTTAGAAGCAAGTATCAAACAATATCAGGAACAAACGAAACGAGGACGCAAAAGCTTGTTTCTATCATTTGGTAAAGATCGTAAATCAAGCGCAGCTGAAGACGGTCCCAGTGATTTAGAAGCAAGTATTAGAGAATATCAAAACCAGACGAAACGCGGTCGAAATAGCTTATTTGCAGGTGACATCGACAAGTATAGAACGTCCACAGCTGGTGGTCGTGGAAGTTTATTCGATGACGAGCTGGAAAGATATAAGAACAAAACTAAACGAGGCCGCGGAAGTCTATTCGATCCCGACGTCAACATGGCAGAGCTCCCTGAAAAGGAACAGGTTAAAGTTCTCGAACAAACAAGTGTTGCAGATCTTATACGTGCACTAGCTGTTTTAGAAACTGCCTCAGGAAGCGCTGAGCCTGCGGGGTTGTTAGATTTCATAACTGAGCCAGCTCCATCAAATACGAGAAGACGTGGTTCACTGAGACCCGACTTCGTTATGCCTATTGTGCCTAGGGAGGAGCCAGAAGAAGTGGTTGGTCCTCGACGCAGAAGAGTTTCTGCCAGGGCCGCGGCCCCTCACTTCGCGCCAACCTTACAAACCGTGGTTGCTGGGGCTGAATTGCAAATAACTGCAGCAGCTGCCAGAGAGAATCGGATGACCATGATTGCTCCTCCGCCTTACTCCGAAACTGATACAAATAACGGAGAAGAAGCACAGAAACCCCGAGTAAGAAGGTACTCCCCAGCACCTGGTGACCCATCTCGTCCCAGCACTGGGCCGGTACCCAGACTCTTTTCACGCATGCGCAAAGAAAGCGGTACTCCTGAAGAAGGGAGCTCCAGACGAAATAGTCTTACAGACATTGTGATAGACAATAATAAAGACGTAACCTAGTACAACACGTAATCTAGTGCCTTTCTAGTTCAATTGTAGTATAAGTAGGTATTTAATTAAATTATTATTAATATTAATATAAAAGAAATCAATTAAGTTAAATCGAATTATAAGCCGTCCAACCATAATGAGTCTTTTATTACGACCTACAAAACTGCAATCTCCTTTGGTTCGTCATAAAAGATATCTAATGACGAAACTGCATTATATTTGTCAAAACAAGGTTAACACTTAAAAAGTGTAAGAGAAAAGTTGACGAAAAAATTAACTGTTTTCAAAATCATGATCTAATGAACATAATTAATGTTAACACCGATACAGTCTTCGAATCGAAAATTAGCATTTCTCTTGTTCCATCTTGAAGTTTCAATACTTAAAGTAGAGGATTTAGGTATTCAAAAATACAGCGTGTGTTATGTGATATTATTTAATTAGTACCACCAGGTGTATTTAGTTTAGCTCTACATGTGCGTAATGTCCTTTTCAAGAGAGAAGTTACACAGCGGTGGCGCTAGCGTCTATGCAATAATTACTAATAATTAGGCATAGTGTCAATTCACTCGTGCCTATTTAGTTTACAAAAAAATCCGCATCCATTCTTTCGTAAAAAGGACATACAAACTAATTCTAGGCGTTACACTAATATAGTGTATTTACAACAAAATAAATAAGATTTATTTGACAATTCTCAATTACATTCGTATATTTAAATACAATTAACTTCAATTTTTAAATCAATAACTTTTATGTATTTGTGAAACTTTAATTTAACACAGTCAAGTTGATCGATACAGAACTGAATTACATTTCTATGGCAGTCCATGAGTCTAGCTTATATACAAAAAATATACTCTACATTAATTCCAAAACAAACTATAGTATTTATTGGTGGTGAATTACGTACAAACTAGTTTGAGTATTCAAAACTTAATAATACAGTACGGTTTATAATACTAACGCTATTTACAAATCAATATACAATATCGTCGTACGTGATCGAAACGTAGAATTAAATTCAGTCCATACAGACGTATGGAGATTATGTCAAGTCTCTTTCAATTTAGAGATGCTATCAATCAAGTCGCTAAACGGTCTTGTCTGACGTTATCGAGATCTAGTTTGATGTTGGTGTAGCTATCTCTGGGCAGGTCGATTCCGTCTTTGGCGAGGGTTTCGAAGATGGAGATGAGGTTATTGAGTCCGATGAGGTAGCCATCCTCGTGGTTGCCGACCTTCCAGGCAGAGTTGTGGTCGATGTTGACGTTTTCTGGGACGGGGACGGTCTTGGCGAAGTCTATCATCCAGATGGAGGCTCGCCGCTGGTCGTGGACGAAGAGGAGGGAGCTGCCGATGAGCTCGTGGGTGCGGAAGAAGTGAGACTCCTGGACGGTAGCGCGGATGCTCTTTAAGCGCTCTAGGTATCTTGGCTGGAACAAGAAATTGTCTATGAGTAATTACACAAACACTTTGATTTCATCACAATATGTTGATACTGTCTCTGATAGCTTAGAAGAAACTTAACTGTCGGTTAAGTAAAGAAAATTATTTCACAGGTCCTGAATCACTCTGTAGGTACAGTAGAAGTGACCGCGATTACGCCATTTATTCTATTTTGCATATAAAACCATTATAGAGGTAACTAGAATCAGTAGTTATTTTGTAAACATTTCGTGCAGTGAACAATAGTTTTTTTTTTAATTATTTAGATGCACAAATTGTTGTTAATAGGTAACATTGAAGTTTATGTTGCCTAGAAGTTTCTTATTGTGAATAAAATTAGTTTACGTAATTCAAGAGATCATTGGTCATTTACGTCTTAAACTGCGTTCCTTTAACCTATGTTTTGCTTACCTACTTCCATTATAATAATTTACATAAAAGGTCTAATAGTTGAAGGTATAGTTTAATTTACCAAAATAAAAGTAGCTTCAAGAAGAAGAGGATAAATCTCAATATTATTATGGCTTAACTGCTTTTAAGATCTTCAAATACCTGTAGGCTTGAAACTACGTAAGCGGACACCCGTGCGGTTTCATAGTAAACTGCCACAGATCATAGAAGGGAAAAACTGCCCAACGCGGGTGCCCGCGAACTTCGCGGAGCGAAGGAACACTTTCGTTTGAAACCGCCGCGCAGGCGTTCGCTTAAAACACAGTTTGAAGCCGTTTACTATCATACCTATCTATGACAATCTTCAATCTGTCTATCTACCATGTAAATTAGTACTTGTTGCTACTCTGTAACAACATAATTGTCTCAGATTACTGGGAAACAATCGTCTAATTAATAATGACAATAGCAGGTGTAACGTCATCGTAACAACGTAGTTTGATGCATCACATAATTACACATCTCGTGTGACTTTTATACGAGTATTATTGTACGTCTATTTTTGTCCTGTTTTGAGATTCCCGCGCTTTTATTAGGCACTTAAAGACCAGAAAAAATTGTTTACGAACTGAAATAATGCGACCAATTGAAAGCACGACAAAGACGGAGCATCCTTATTTACACGCTTGTATAAGAGCCTTTTAACTCCTCGTTGAGGGTAGTTAGACTATAAATAGCCAAAAAGGAAATTATTGTACGTCTAAGTAGGTAAAGGGCATTTTACAGCAATCCTCTAATCTATTCAAATCAGATTTAAATAATCTGCATTCTCGAGCATTGCATTCTTTACTAAAACAGGCGATTTTGGCCAAAACTTTGAGCTCTATGTAGTTGTTTTATCGGCAACCAGCACAATCACCTCCGTAAAAAATCTATCCCAAAAAAAGAAAAGAGAAAACTCACCACAGAATTTGGAAAGCTGCTGGTGAAATCTTTGAATGCCTCCACTATCTGCTCCCTGGTCTTCGTGGTCTTGAAGTCTTTGGAGCTGGTGCCGTCAGCCTTCTTCACCCCGTCGATCCTGAAGCCAAGAGTCGACGTGGAACTGATGGTCTCTCTCCAGATCATGTACCGAGGCTTGGTGACTCCTTTGCTCCGGTGCTCCTCATCGGAAGGTGCCTTTGGGTCTATCTGGATCATCTTTTCGTACATATCCTGGAATTGAGAGGATAATGAGATTAGTAATGAACTAGCAATAAATAGAGTTGCTTCTTTGCAAGCTGGGAATTCTAGCAAGAAGCATTGTTACATAATAAAGGTCCTTAATTTGGGGCTGTGTCAATTAAGAATATGAGCCATTGGAATAAAAAATGATTCACGTAATAAGATCAGATATGATGAAAAATAATACTTTTCGTAGGAATCACAAAGTTCTAGTAGGTAATGATGTTATTAAACATCAAACCAAAGAAAGTATAGTAGAGACGCACAATCAACCTAGTAAATGGTTTATCTTTAAGGTTTTTTTTGTTGGCCCGACACAATATAATGATGAAAGCCAGCCCTTCATCATCATCATCATCTCATCCATAGGACGTCCACTGCTGAACATAGGCCTCCCCCAATGCTTTCCATGTTGCCCGGTTGGTAGCGGCCTGCGTCCAGCGCCTTCCTGCTACTTTAAAGCCAGCCCTTGCTGAATGCAATTGCTCTCGGTCTATCGTTTCTATCTAAAGAAGTTTAGCAGTAAGTACTTACTCATATTTCTACACTTTGATTCTAGTAAATTAGAAAGGGTTGTTTTTCTGCAGAAAATAATCTGATGATGATGACGATGATGATTCCTACAGTAATGAAGATAAAGATTCTTATGGTTCTGATACTCACTTTCCTCAGCTTGGTCTTCTCCTTGGCCTTGGCCAGCTCCTCCTCGAGATATGTCCGCACGCCGATCTTGCAGTCCATGACGCACGGACAGTCGAAGTCGCTCAGCAAGTCTTGTAGTTGTAAGTATACTGTGTGTTGCTGAGTTAAGGAATTTTTGTGGCGAATGAAATTCGAAATACTTACTTTTGCTTTGTACGAATGATACGCAGATTTAAAGTGCTAATGCCCGTTTTCACCATCAATCCCTAATTTTTAAGTGACCCCATGAAATCAAAATTCCTGTTATGTGTTACCATAGGGGTCACTTAAAAATTAGGGATTGATGGTGAAAACTGGCATAAGACTCTGAAATTGGCTAGAGTTATGTAATAAACTACTCTGTAACATGTAATTATTATCGACAAAGCTGTTGAGTTTTCAAATAAACAAATAAGAAGATCGAATCATCTGATTAATTCAGAAAATTAGAAATGTATGCTACATAACTATGCATTATTATTGTCTCTAAATAGTCTTATGTATTGTCTTATTTATCTGTCTAGTGAATTGACTTGGAACATCCAACAGTAATTAATCACAAGCATAAAATATGTATTATAGTTATTGTTACTTATACTACATTGACTTCTGTCTAACGAGTGTCTTTAAGAAAATTTATTAAGCCTTTGTTTTTATCATAGAAAATGATTCTACTACTCGTTAGTACGTACATGTTTTTTTCTCTTATGAAATTATGAGATTTTGACTTAACAAATTGCGAGATTCGATGTTTTTTTTTAGTAATATAAAGTTTTGTATAATTATTGGTAAAAGGATACGTTCTCCATCTTCACATGTGACTTGGCCTTTGTACTCTGGGACGAATGGTCGCAGAATATCCTTCATCAGTAACTGTAAAGAAAAAAAAACACTCTTAAATAAAAATATTTTAGTAATACTACACTCAACAGAAAGACTAACTAAAGTTATATAAAATCTCACAAAAAAAGTCACGTAACAATAGCGACCTGTACTATAATAACAATGGCGCAAAAGAAAAAAAAAGACAAATTAAAACAAAATTTGACATTTCAAATCCGTTCTAAAAACAATCGAACGTGCCGTGCCGCGTGCCCAAAATTCAGTTGCAAAAAATATTAAGGCCGAGTTGCACCACCTAACTTTAACCGTAACTATAACGATAACCGGTGCTTTTTGTATGGAGTTTGACATATTTTTGACGTTTGTTAAAGTTAAAGTGAGATTGTGCAACCTAGCTTAACTTGTCAATGTTATATTTTGAACAAGGCAAGTTCTCAAGACCAACGACGGCGTCACGCATTGTTAACGGGCATCTTGACGTCAGAGTATTATCTGTTTCATGTAAATTAATAACAATTTTGTTGTCAACTTGACTTTCGCTGACTACGGTGAATGACTTCATTTATTTATAAATGACTTCATTTCTTTAAATGGTGAAGGAAGAGTATGCATTAAAAGTAGTGTTTGTTGTCAATTGTTTTACAGACAGGCTTTTTAAGAAAATTTATTTCTGCGTATCTATTTATTTAAGTAGCTAGTAATAAACTTGGTCTAGTAGACACTTAGGTAGATGATTCAAGTATTAGAGCTGTAATTTTTCTCCAAATGATATTTAAATATTCATGTCTTATTCATAATTTTGCTAAATATGGGATTTTGTAAATAAAACTTACTCGATTGTTGTACTCGATCAAAGTGCCAATTATTTTGAAAACTCAAGCTTTTTATTTAAAAAGATCAAAATCAAAAGATAGTCGGTAATAATTCTAGAAATTACTAGATAATTACAGCTTCCGATTCATTATATTAATAGTGGACATAATATTTACTGTGTATTTTGTAGACATGTGTGTTTCACATACATTATCAAATCAAAGCGTGTAATGACGTTCGCGAATTAATGTAATCAGTCAATATGTGAGCAGTCACTGCTGCACTGTTATATTGGATGACTTTCAAGCAAATGATCACGTAGATACAATATTGTCTGATCATCAATCAGAGATAAATAATATAGAGTCTCTATGACTAGCGATCGAATTTTTCATTGCTTTTCTACCTTAAATGGTGTCCAATAAGGATCATCTATCATAAGCCAAGGCTGTACAGTCTAAATTGTATGGTACCTTGTCTCATATAGGATTCGTTTAGGTAACACATTAGCAGTCCTTAAACTAAGCATATTTTTGAGCACGGGTTCTTGAAATGAGAGTGCGTAGAGAATTCGTAGTGAAAATTAAACGTACAAGTTTGACGAAAGCAGTAAGCGATGTTTCTCTACTAGGTTTATGTATTTAAATTAAATAACTTCACATGATTTGTCGATTGTTAGCAATGGAAGGTACTTCATGGAATATAAATAAACCAGCAGTATTGAGGTAACGCATCGCCTACTGCTGCATGTAGACTTCGACTTCGAACTTGTAGCTTCTTCGAATTAGAATATAGTCGACTTTCAACTTGTAATTTAAGACTGAGAAAATTCTAGGAACTAGGAATACTAGAAACAAGTAGATGTGCAGAGTGCTGATGGAACTAAGATTTTATAAGAAAAAGAAGAGAGAGATGAGGGAACGACCGCGTTCATGTATTTTTGGTAGAGTGACAGATAAACAGTGTATAAAAGTCACATTCAAATATAGCTATAATAATAATATGGAATGTTTGTACAGCCAGCGCTGCAGCGTTGTTTGATTACTTACAAAAGCAGGTTTTTACGAAAATACCAAAGTCTCACCTTAAAACACATCTCCTCTTGCGGGCACAGCTTCTTCAGGATCGTGCCCTGGT
Organism: Ostrinia nubilalis; assembly: GCF_963855985.1. Taxonomy (NCBI): domain Eukaryota; kingdom Metazoa; phylum Arthropoda; class Insecta; order Lepidoptera; family Crambidae; genus Ostrinia; species Ostrinia nubilalis. The sequence continues at coordinate 12,395,349 of NC_087101.1, read as the reverse complement.
CAGGTCCCGCCTTGAAGTTGCCCTGGTGCCCTGCTAGCTGTATCCACGGGTACCTCTGCTTCTTATAGGTCTGGAAGAACGGCGTCCACTGCACTATGTTGCGGAGTTTACGCCATCTTTCTGATTGCTGGAAAGAGATAGAACATTTTTGTTAGACAGTCGTACAGCTAAATGAAAAATGAAAATGAAATATTTTATTCAGCGACACAAAACAGCATCAAAAATATGATACAAAAGTAAATTTAAATAGAGTAGGTAATGTGCTTGTCACCGAAACGGTATCCACTCAGCATCATGCCGATAAAGTAATGCCAGTCATCATAAATACCGATTCTACATTGCTTTTTTGGTTGCAAAGTAGTTCTGCTCTTTACAGAATTAGAATCCCTGATCACTGCAGAATTGTCAGTCTTTAAGGATCTTTACAGTTTCACACAAGAGAAAAAATTAAATTCTAAGGTAGAGTTGCATCATCTTGTAAATCTGTCAAATTCCATACAAAAAACTACGGTTATCGTTAGTATAGTTACGGTTAAAAAGTTATCTTTACTTTTGATGTGGCCTACAAAAATACATTTTATAGACTGCAGGTATAAGGTTTTTTACCCACTCGATCGTCCGTTGGATTTTATTGGTTTATAATGGAGTAATTCCCACATATTTCTAACGCATTTTCCTGGTTACAATTAACAGAACTACCTAAAGCGTCGGATTTTAGTGTCAATCATTATTTCGGGATATCCCGTTAATATAATTTTACGCAAATATAAAAGCCTAAACGTCATTGGTTTTTGCTATAATTAGCTTATGTTATCTGACTAGCCACCCTGTTTTTATTTATGATTTTCTTATCATTAAGGTCGACTATCTTTAAACACTTGACATTGAAGGCAGTGACCAGAGACAGATTACAATTTTTAAGGACGTAGCACATTTATCAACCCGGAAAGGGATTGTAACCGTATCAACTCAAGGCGGTCAGTATTCTTTGTATGAAACTCCATACGCTCCAATGCCTCGCCTCGCAATGAGGGATTTCGCGAATGAAAAATCCGCCAGATGGCAATACGTAGACGCGAGGTCCAAATGCTGCATGATTGGTTAATTTTGACGTGACATTTACAGATATGTCAAAATCCACCAATCACGCAGCAGTCAGACCCCACATCCACGTCCCGCCATCTAGCGGATCTTTCATTCGCGAAAACCCTCATTGACAGCGCACGAAAGGCGATGACAGTTCGCGAAAGGCGATACGGTGTTGATCCCTTTCCGAGTTGATAAGTCTGCTATGAGCTTTATAGTGTCTTTATGCGAAAGTGGAATACTACAGGAATGCTCTTCCAATAAAACCATTAATAGGCAGTTTAAATTCATATTATTTGACAGTGATAATCATCTTACACCACGTTCTTGCAATATATTATGTTCTCAGCTAGTAGGTACTAGGTACCGCCGCTTGACTATTATGGTGTACTTACTCGTAACAAAAGCATTAATTAGCTTAGTACGAGGGATTAGCGGGAATTAAGGAAATGTTTTGGATTTTTGCCGATCTTTTGCCTATCGAATTAGTAATTATGACATTTATCTTGTGAATAAACACAATATTTAACAGTTTCATACTTGTCGAATAGGTATCGTTCGTGACCCTGTTATGTGACTTATAAGCATTGTTCAAAGTCTTTGCGTGGCCATAATAAAACAATATTTTTACTATGATGACGCCAAACTAATTATGAGTTGATTAACGATTTTCCCACACATAAACAGAGCAAATAATCGCAGTAATAATATTGTGATAATAATGTGTTTAATGTTCGGTTTTAATTATTATTTTTTCAAGTTATTGCGACATCCCAAGCTTATCTAAGGAAGTAAATAATTAACAGGTTACATAATACCTCCTATGTACATGTTCAGATTACTTTAAGCCGTTTTTTAGTGAAACCTCAATTAAAAAGAAATCTAGTATCCATCAATCGTTCGTATTATAAATATAAAAACTAAATGTTACTTCTATAATAAAATATTATTTAAAACTCTTTATAACCATGTAATTTATTAATTAAAATTAATATTTAACACTAATTAGCCGAAAATTCATAACAAAACATTATCCTGCAAAGGGATATTAATAATTATTTTATCAAAACAACGTTCCGAATATAACTACATTTATGTCAGTATAAACAAACAAATTGAACTGCGTACAAACTGAAGTTATGAACCCTAATTACAACTATAGTAAACAGGTAATTAAAGTAATCATAAACTGACGTCACAAATTAACATTACTGATAGAGTGCAATAATTATTGAGATTATGTTAGTATTAAACATGATTTCCCTTCAAAATGGCTAAGGATCATCAGATTTTTTTAAGAAATAAAACAAGCGCTGAAAAATAAATTGACCAAGTTTTCAATTTACTGTAAAATTAGATTTTTCATAGAAGAAAATAGTCCATTTTTATTTCGCGAACAAGTGACATAAAAGTTTGTCATCAAAATCTATGGGAGAGTTCCGTAATGACAGCTTATAAAAAAATTCAACTAGGTACTTAGGCAGAGTTGTATTATCTAACTTTAACCGCAACTATAACGATAACCGGTGTTTTTTGTATGAGAAGTTTGACGGATTTTTGACGTTTGTTAAAGTAACATGCAGTGCCGTATTATCCATAAGGCACTTTAGGCCAGTGCCTAGGGGCCCACTATGACCAGGGGCCCAGCACTCCCGATTAAAAAATGAAAAAAAAAAACATAATAATGGTAGATTATTTTTATGCACCAAAACTCAAACCACCTCAAAACTTCGCTTTATTTTGGTTTAAACACATTCAATCGTCTTAGTTCGATATTGTGGAACTTAATTCATTTTCGTAACGTTGGCATTACTGCTTTGGTTTACATGACAAGATTGGGGGAGTCCCTGTTTTTTTAGTAGATTTCTACTTTCTTGGTAGATTAGAGGCAAAGAGAACGATGATTTAGTTAGGCGAGTAGAATTAAACACAAAAATTAATCAAATCGGAAATAATTCCTACAAAAGATTTTATTACTTTAATGGCTTCATTAGTTGCCCATTAAAACTCTCCTAGGTTTTCGACTTCGACGGAGTTATTGTGCTTAAGTGGTGGGGGCCCCCGGAAGGGTCGTTTTTTCGGTTTTCCGGTTATACCGCGTAAAGGACTTATCCTATCGAAAAGTAGTCTTCATGACGGTTGAAGAGCACTTAATCCTGCATTTTATAAGACCAAATTCACATGTTTTAGACAAACCGTTCTCGTGCTTATCTTTGACAAAGGAGAAAATGTACGTATAATTAATGACCCTCTCTACGTTCAATGGCTCGTTACCCGCAGGCTTCCAAGTCTTGAAAAGGGCCGCCTCAACCAGTGTAACCCTATCAAGGCTTACGAGTTGGATGCGCCTATCATTGTTCTTCCCAGCCGTTCCTTAACTGTGGTTGCTGCACCTCTTCCTTGCACTCCCCTGAACGACTCTGTGTTACCTACTGTGGCTGCCCCTCTTCCTTGCACCCTCCTGCACGACTATGTTGCCTAGCCGTATGCCTGGTCCAATGTTCGACGCCAAAAATCAACAACAACAAGTTCATATTAAAACGCTGAAGAGTTTTTTGTTTGTTTGTTTGAACGCGCTAATCTCAGCGGCCCTTTACAAGGCTTAGGAGCATGCAGGTAACGAGCTATTGGACGTAGAGACGGTTATTAATTATACTTACATTTTCTACTTTGTCGAAGATAAACACGAGAACGGTTTGTCCAAAACATATGAATTTGGTCTTATTCAATGTAGGATTAAATGCCCTTCAACCATCATGAAGACCACTTTTCGATAGGGTAAGTCCTTTAAGCGGTATAACCGGAAAACCGAAAAAACGCCCCTTTCGGGGGCCCCCACCACTAAGGCCTCAGCCTCGAACTTAGCGGGCAGCGGGGCGGCGGCGGCGGCGGCGCGGGAGCGGCAGGATCTTATGCGTAAAATCAAATAGACCGGTTCTCGAAAACAGCGGCGCGGCAGCGGCGCCGGAGCGGGCAACGAGCGGGCAGCGGCGAGGGAGCGGGCAACGAGCGGGCAGCGCACTCCTTCTTTTGCCCACAATAAATCGAGCGTTAGGAATAAATTTGAATCGAAATAAAATTGTCGCCGTTGTTCAGACATTTCGTTTGCGAATAAAAACAAATATCTCGACAACACAACCCCGAACACAACACTTCGCCGCTAAAGCGCCGCGCGAGCTGCCCGCTTGTTTCGAGAACGGGTCTGCGTTGCCCGCCCCGCTCCAGCGCCGCCGCCGCTCCCACCCCGCTGCCCGCTAAGTTCGAGGCTGAGGCCTAAAGCACGGGTGCGCCAAAGTTCACCTAAATTTTCAACTCCGAAAATTGGAAGTCCGAAAATGTTCTTCCTAAAATTTTTCATCCTAACAATCACAATTCCTAACTACTCTGTCTCTAATGTTCATAATTCCGAATCATTCAACTTCATAATGTCATTAGCAATAAACATCTATTACACTTTTATTTGTTCTCCTAGATTTTCTAAACATAACCATATTTTACACTATTATTCAAAGTCATATCTTTTTTGTTTAGATTTCTTTCTTTAACAATATATTAAAGTTCAAGTTTGTTGGCATTAGCACGTATACTTGAGTCCCGCTCCATTCATTCAGTCAAGTTCCAGAAACGAATCGGTCCTATCCCAACTAATATTATAAATGCGAAAGTAACTCTGTCTGTCTGTCTGTTACGCTTTCCCGCTTAAACCTCGCAACCGATTTTGATGAAATTTGGCATAGAGATAGTTTGAGTCCCGGGAAAGAACATAGGATAGTTTTTATCCCGGTTTTTGAAACAGGGACGCGCGCGATAAAGTTTTTCTGTGACAGACAAAATTCCACGCGGGCGAAGCCGCGGGCGGAAAGCTAGTTCATAATAATTGGTTTAGGTTAGAACTGTGACCACAACGCACCAGCCGAGCGAGCGAAGCCAGAGTCCCGCTCTCCAGTCATTCAGTCAAGTTCCAGAAACGAATCGGTCCTATTAATAATTATTGGTTTAGGTTAGGTTAGAACTGTGACCACAACGCACGAGCCGAGCGAGCGAAGCCAGAGTCCCGCTCCAGTTATTCAGTCAAGTTCCAGAAACGAATCGGTCCTATTTATAATTATTGGTTTAGGTTAGGTTAGAACTGTGACCACAACGCACCAGCCGAGCGAGCGAAGCCAGAGTCCCGCTCCAGTCATTAAGTCAAGTTCCAGAAACGAATCGGTCCTATTCATAATTATTGGTTTAGGTTAGGTTAGAACTGTGACCACAACGCACGAGCCGAGCGAGCGAAGCCAGAGTCCCGCTCCAGTTATTCAGTCAAGTTCCAGAAACGAATCGGTCCTATTCATAATTATTGGTTTAGGATAGGTTAGAACTGTGACTACAACGCACCAGCCGAGCGAGCGAAGCCAGAGTCCCGCTCCAGTCATTCAGTCAAGTTCCATAAACGAATCGGTCCTATTCATAATTATTGGTTTAGGTTAGGTTAGAACTGTGACCACAACGCACAAGCCGAGCGAGCGAAGCCAGAGTCCCGCTCCAGTTATTCAGTCAAGTTCCAGAAACGAATCGGTCCTATTTATAATTATTGGTTTAGGTTAGGTTAGAACTGTGACCACAACGCACCAGCCGAGCGAGCGAAGCCAGAGTCCCGCTCCAGTCATTAAGTCAAGTTCCAGAAACGAATCGGTCCTATTCATAATTATTGGTTTAGGTTAGGTTAGAACTGTGACCACAACGCACGAGCCGAGCGAGCGAAGCCAGAGTCCCGCTCCAGTCATTCAGTCAAGTTCCAGAAACAAATCGGTCTATTCATTATTATTGGTTTAGGTTAAGTTAGAACTGTGGCCTTACGTTTTATTCGCGAAGAACGTACTTCTGTACGTAGTATTTATTATTATTATTCTATGGTATGAGTGAAAATATTATGGTAATGTTTAGGGATAAAAGTGTTATGATAAAAAACAGTAGGAGTTTAAATATATTAACATAAATAATATTATTAATTAAAATTTTCGGAAACATGAGTGTTATGAACATCGCCGGTAGCACTACAAATAGTATGAATGAAAACTTTAGGATGAAAAATTTTAGGAAGAGTGATCATTCGGATTTAAAATCGTTAGGAAGAACAATTTCGGGTAAATAACTTTAGGTGAGCCAATATGGACCCCTAAAGCACAACTCAATCAAAGCCGAAAACCTAGGAGAGTCTATTAAGCCCATTAGGGCAACCAATGAAACCACTAAAGCAATAAAATCTTTTGTAGGAATTATTTCCGATTTAAAATCTAATTCTACTGGCCTATAACTAATATTAAAACATGCTTCTTAATCAGTACACCTACATTTTTATTATGTTTATGTTAGTTTTATAAAAATATGCAAGATTTTCCTATTTTTTGTTTCATTTGTAAATGACTCCGATACTTCGTCTTGAATCAAGGCGTATACTTTTGCAATGTGATGACTGAAGTCAGTTGTTGATGATGATGGTACTTTCATTTTATTTCATAATGACAGTAAAAAATTCCAAATTGCGTTGTTGTGGTATGAAAAAGGGGGGGCCCGAAACGAGCTGTGCCTAGGGGCCCCGAGATGGTTAATCCGGCCCTGGTAACATGGTGCGTTAGTGGTGGCGTTTTGTAAAATCAAATGATGACAGATCTTGATACTTTACGTGAAGTGACAATGAACCTTCCTAACTCGTCATGCCAATGTCTACGTGACTACGTTAATAGTAGCATTGTCATCAAAACAATTAGCCAAAATAGGGCATATCACACATACACATACTAAGTCTTTTAAAGTAAATTGCGTCACTGAAGCCAAAATCAGACATGTTTTTGTTTCTAGTAGTACCTGAAGCAAAGGTCAAAAAACAGTAGGTAACTATGCAATTAAAACGATAATTAATTTGGAAAGGGGAAACTCTATTTGGCAATTAAGTGGCAATGGGCAGGGCACATAGTACGCAGAACCACAGATAATATTATTATAATACAGAACTGACGGCCGATGGGGCAGCATAATATAATACAGAACTGACGGCCGATGGGGCAGCAAGGTCTTGACGCAGGCTGCTACCAACCGGGCAGCATGGAAAGCATTATGGGAGGCATATGTTCAGCAGTGGACGTCCTATAGCTGAGAATGATGATGATGATAATGAAACTCTATGTAATTTTATCGAAATTTGCCCCAAGGGAAAATACATTTGGAATTGCACTTCTTCGTAAGCGAAACGGGGAAACCGCTATTAATAAATCCACAGCGCAACTTTATAGGTGCTGATTACGTGACATTTAATAATATGATATTGTTATTGACGTCACGTCAGGTGTTGCAGTTTCCGCCAAATTGATTTTTAATAGCTATCAGTTGCAAGAATAACTTGTCATCATAGGATAGCGAATACTATTTTAGCTCTTTAAAAACCTACTAATTCATCAAAATAGCCCAAACTCAACATTACTGTAAGTAGATGATGATGAACAGCTAACTTTAGCAATATACGTCACGCTTAATAGTTTTTTTGGAAACAAAAGAGTAATTTTTCTGTTACAGGAAACAAAAACCCATGTCATTTGGAGACAGTAAAGTTTCCTAATGGTAAAAGTTATTTTTAGCAAATCATTAACTCTAGTAAATATAACTATTATACCTTCTTAACATTGCACACATAGGCACAGAAGACCACATCCACAAAATCCTCGATCGTAAAATTGCAGCTTTTTGAATGCATCTTCAATACAAAGTAACAACTGATCCCACTAAACTTCACGTATTAAAACAAAACACTGTAACCTCTTTAGTTTAAAAAAACAAAACACAAAACCTTCACGAACTTTTTAAAAATAAAAACACGTGTTTCCAAATTCAAAAGTTTGAAATTCAACGGTTCGAACTGCGTGGTGTTTGGGTAAGCACTGAGTGGAGTCACGTAACATTCGCCAATATAAGCCACGGTATCGGTGACTCAACGACCACAACACAAGTGTGACGTAAATCAAACGTTGTACTTTAAGTCAATGCAACCCCATTGGTGGATGCTACGTCTGCAGGCGTGAACTAATGGAAAACGCAGTTTCTATACGCAGACGGTTTCACAAAATTTGAGCGTGATTCACGGTACAGTAACTTATCGGTTTGGACTTTGTTTTGAACCTATTTCGTAGCTCGTGGGAACATTATTACCAAATGAGGAATATCTCTAGAGAATATTTTATGCAAAAAAAAATATGCCAAAGTATATTAATATTAAAAACATTAGGCGAATGGAATTCGGGGGATAACCCCAATGACCGACAGCGACTCGAAGGATCACGATGAGATATTTTTAAATCGAGTAATTTTGCCACTTTACCTAATCGGAAAAATTATATAAGTTTTGTAATATAAAGGTACATAATACATAAGATTAATCTACCGATTGATGATTTAACGTGCCCTCCGAAGGCTCTGACTGAAGCTTACAGAATCTTATTTCTTTTTCAGATACTCAGGTAGATGCCTGAATTATACTATTCAAACTGAATTGTAGAGACGATGCGCTAAGAACTAGAAAGAATGTATCCTTAAATTGTTGAATAAACTTTATCTCAACATTTTCTTGTCTTGTGCACATGTCAAATTCCTGATAAAATAACATATAAGCTTTAACTAATTGGTAATTAATACATGTAGCAGATACTACATAACTGTTCTTTATTACGATTACCGTTTCCTATTATTAATAGTGCCGTTACGGTACAATACATACGGACGACTGCACATCAAGCTAATACTAGTAATAATAAAGTTGTAATAGGTGTGATTTTGATGCAAAAAATTACCCGGCTATATTTAAAAAACGGGAAATTGGAAATGTTTTAATTAGTATTAACAATCTGTGCACAAACTATACATTTTTAATTGGAGTGCAGTATATCTTACTTAAATTATATGAGTAAATTCAAAAATAGCTCTAAACCTAATTTTTCAGTAGTTTGAAAAGAATTTTCAATTGTCTTTTGAAAACCTTTATCACTAAAACCTTTTATCACTAAAAAATAAATTACTTAGGTTATTGTTATCTTTTTCTAGGCCCCTAGGGCTAAAAGCACCAACAATGTTATGTACCTAGTCTACTGTTAATTGCTATTATTATTGTTTATTTTCGTTATGGTTAAATTATTTTCCTTTAATTTTACAATATTATGATACTAAAATTTATCCGAATTAAACTGCTTACACGATTACTCTAATTACAGGAAAACTAATGGAAATATTTTAGATACAAAATTCATTGGAGCGTTAGAATTACCGTTTCTGAGTAGTGGCATACGTTAGTAATAAAATGTTTTATTGTGAAGTCATCAATTTTAAAATGCCGCGCGTAAATAAGTAGACAAGTCTATTATAATTTACTGTAACAAATTTTCACAAGATTCGTCCAATATAAATTAGATTTTCACGGTCTACAAGTAATGAAGTACATCCGTATAATAAGAGGTATAAATCAACAGATAAAGCCAAGTTAATTAAGAAAATATTGGGAATCGAACATCTCTAATAAATTAATAATCTAGAGTCAGCTTCTAAGAAAATTTGGCGCAATTTTGTTTGTTCGAGATAATATTAGTAGCTGTGGTAACTATACATAAGAACAACGTCACATGTGGATCCAAAGTCAATAGCAAGCGTCAGCGATTAGGGAATTACGCTTAATAAGTGTTAAAGTCCAAAATATTTACGTTATCATCAAATATGTTCGTTAAAAACAACCGTTATCTGTTTGTACTCCACTGCCTTGGGCAGGATTTCCTTAGTTTGAAAATTCGGATCAACATTCCAGCGTTAAACTCTCTGGGGTTATTGAAAAAGGTACTTACTCATTTCATAAATAAGTAATGAGACGATTTCAGGAACTGAATTTTGAAAATGAAGGTTAAAAAGACGGTTTCTTGAAATATCAAGACTGATCGGATTCGGTAATCATGTCTGGGATAAATCAAAGCATTTGAATATAAAAGAAATAATGAAAATTCTTTATTGTTCGTTTCAGCCAATTAACGTCCACTGCTGGACAAAGGCCTCCCAAGGCTTTCCACAACGACCGGTCCTGCGCCGGCCGCCTCGCACCTTAGGCGAAAATTCTTTATAATATCCTAACTTAATCAAAATTTTGGAAGATCCGCCTTGTAAAATTTTCAAGGTTTATTAAGTGTTAAAATTTAAGATTTAAGAATACTAAGTCAACTGCATCTTGAATGTACAGCACGCTAAAGGAAGTGCGAATATTCATATTTGACTGATATTTTTGCCGATTACATAGCTGAGAGTTCGTTCGTTCGTTTCAGTCAAATGACGTCCACTGCTGGACAAAGGCCTCCCCCAAGGTTAATTACAATTAACGGTCCTGCGCTGACCGCATCCAGGCTCTTCCCGCTTTCCCGCTTCTTTTGAGCTTAGAGTAAAATTAAGATATTATATTATCTACTTGTACTTATACGAGTATTCTAGGCTCTTAATCGCCTTATGTAAAAATTAGAAATCAGGAAGGGAGATGGAGAAATCAATTTAAATATTTCGTTCAAACCGAAAGAAAGAAAATCATACATTTACCAAAGTTTTAATTTCAAGGCAAGACGCTATCTTTTTGTTAAATGTAAAATCAAACATGAGTATGTTTGATTGTACGAGTGTACATGAGTATTACCTAGTTACTGTAGTTACTGAGTATGTAAGTAGGTATTTTGATCAGTTGATCTATGCTTCAATGCAAAGTATTACATGTAGTGGTGATAACAATAATGTTTTCCAAAAAAGACTGTTGGAAAATCCCATTTTCCTCATTTTTAACGTCATTGCAATTGTACAATGCTATGTTCTTTTTAATACAAAAAAGCATTATGCCCATTCCAAATGTTCAAATACATGTGTAAGTCAACGATCTTTATTTTTTTATCAGGTACGAGTAGGTATAATAATGATCGAATTATGCACTTATCTACCTACACTTAATAAGTATTAAGACAAAAATACAGTACAGTGAGTGAATTTGAAATCAAGTGGCAGTGGGCGGGGCACATAGCTCGTAGAGACGATGCGATGGCCGTTGGGGCAGGAAAGTTCTCGAGTGGCGACCACGGGCTGGAAGACGTAGCGTGGGTAGGCCTCCTACTAGGTGGACCGACGATCTGGTAAAGGTCGCGGGAAGAGCCTGGATGCGGGCAGCGCAAGACCGTTCATTATGGAAAACCTTGGAGGAGGCCTTTGTCCAGCAGTGGACGTCATTTGGCTGAAACGAACGAACGAACTCCTGATCTTTTAAAACGAAAATTTTAAAAGATCAGGAGTATATAAAAGTGTATAATCCACCGGAAGCAGAGCGAGCCCAATAATGACTCTGTTTACCTCGCAATACAAAAACGCATAATATCTATTTCCACCAATAAAGAGTCGAGCGAAAATGACAAAGAGGCAAAAAGAGTAAAAATGAGCTCTCTCATCAAATCAGTAATCCTCAACATTTTCTCAGTGGAATCCAATCCTATTTTATGTACACGAAGACCGCTCCGCTAGACGTCCCTAGTTAGGTACTCTTTTGCAGTGGAAAACGGACTAAAAAAGATTTTCCAAAACAAGCTAAAAATCCTATCTCGTTTCAGCTGAATGACGTCCATCATCATCATCATCATCTCAGACATAGGACGTCCACTGCTGAACATAGGCCGCCCCCAATGCTTTCCATGTTACCCGGTTGGTAGCGGCCTGCGTTCAGCGCTTTCCTGCTACCTTTATGATGTCGTCGGTTCACCTTGTGGGTGGACGTTCCACGCTGCGTCCGGTGTGAATGACGTCCTTTGCTGGACAAAGAGCATAAACTCGAGTAACTACTTAAAACCACACACGTTTTTTCGTTCTTTAAACCCAAGATAATGGCATATCATCGTCATACAAGTACTAGTTTACTGTTTAACCAGACCGCAAATTATCAACCAATTACTGAAGTCGTCACCAACATCGTTTAATTATAAAGTCTACTTCACCGGTTAGTGCCGCTGTCGTTACTTTATTACGCACAATGGTTCTGAGTTAGACAATTCGCAGAAGCTTTGGGTAAACGAACAGGAATTTTGTAGAGGTAAATGAATGGCGTATTGAAGATAACATTAATGTATGGTATAGGATAGAATGAACGTATCTATACTAATATTATAAATGCGAAAGTAACTCTGTCTGTCTGTCTGTCTCTCTTTCACGCCTAGCCTAAACCACTGAACCGATTTTGATGAAATTTGGCATAAAGATAGTTTAAGTCCCGGGAAAGGACATAGGATAGTTTTTTTTCCCGGTTTTTGAAACAAAATTTTTCTGTGACAGACAAAATTCCACGCGGGCAAAGCCGCGGGCGGAAAGCTAGTATTTTAATATAGAGATAATTTTAGTGGGTTATTTTGTACATGAATAGTTTCGATTTTGGATTGAGTTTATGGAAATGATGTGACGTTTCCGAGAACTCGTCAAAAAGCAGTCAGTTAAACAGGAATACAGGACATTCCTTCCTCTATATTCCATCATTTATAATCCAGGATCTACTGCTTGAATGTCAACTTAACCCACCAAAGAAAGTCGAGTTAGAACTGCGAGAAAATTAAACTGTCATTACTTTCGTTAATTAATCGAATTATCAACGTTATTATTCGTAAGAAAATAGGTAGGAGAATGATGCAAATTTATTTTACGTAGGTACTCTGAATGTTTGGATAACTAGTCACTACTTTTTATGCTCTATAAAAATAACACAAGTTTAACAAAAACTTTAGCGGTTTCACAGATGAATCATAGTCACCTCGTCACTATGATGATGCTTTCATACTTCATTTTATGAGACCACTGATCATTACGAACCTGTGCTAGTTGTCCATTAAAAATAACCCGAGTAGAAATATGATGCGGTAATATTTTCTAGTAGGTACGATTGGAGTTATTAAGTAATCGAAGAACAGGAAAACCGTCATAGTTTAAAGTAAGAATGTTCATTACACCGATATTTATTACAACGTCATCATAGCTGATGACAGATGACAGGGTTACCTTAGAACCTAGATTTGCAGTTTCCAGTTCACCAAAAATCTATTTCGTTTTCTTTTCATTATTATTTTTTATTATTAATCCGTTTCTACTACGAGTATGTTGCAATGCAAAAAGATTCTTAATTGCATTATCGTGTAGGTTACAACGCAGTTAATATTACTCGTAGAAATTTTAATGACTAACGTTATGTAATGACGTGCATTTTTAAAGTCAACGAAAAGTGTAATTGTTTTAACATGGCGCTTGCAACAGTGCCGAAATATCGGAAACTCAAAATTAAGGTACATGGTAGCAATCCCGTCAGTAATAATAATTATGTAACGAAAAGTGTAGTTTCAAAGTTAAGCCTACAATTTTCATCAAATTAATATTCCCTTACATCATTTACTAAGCTGTCATCAAGAATCCTGACTCACAATGGCTCAGATCCACAGTCGTGACGTACTATCCTTAATAAGGGCATAGCGTAACCGGACAAGACATCGTCAGAGTGTTGGTCATAGTTTACAAGAACGTCAGCAGAGAACTTTCTTATGCAAACTTTCAGAATCAACCAATAAAACAATGAAGGATGCCCCTAGCTAGAGATGTAAATTGACTGAATCTGGCCGGTCACGATGGTCAAATACCATAAATGACCGGTGAAAAACGGTCAAATTCAGTCAATTTGACTCAATATTACTGTACAACCACCGAATAATTTATTTATTTAGGTACTCAATTTATATGCAATTTTAAATGAAGGAACGTTATATTGTAATAAATTATGAGAGAATAAGACATCATCAAACTTGACGCGAAGCGATGCGACATTGCCATTCACCTATAATGCATGTTAGCGGGGTGTGAGGCAATTGTATAGGGAAAGAAAGAAAGCACAATAAATCATTACAAACCACCTTTTTATTTCAATTATGATGTTGTAGACCTTTTTCAATCACAAAATCTAAGAAAAACTTAAAAAAGTACTTAAATATTACTGAAATCAAATTTACCGTTTTTGACAGTTTTTGACCAATTTGACCGTAAGTGACGGTCAGTCAAATTCAGCCGCTTTGGTCATTTTCAACATTACCTCTAGAGAGAAAGAAAGAAAGACAGACGGGCCTGACGAATATAGTACGCAGCACGCATTGGGTAGTAGAAAAACGGGCAATCGTGCTCTTTGGCTTTGCAAAACAATGTTTGGAATTGAAAGATTGTAGGGGAAAGATTATTGATGTCCGCGGCTGAACCATTTAAGAACCTAGTAAGGGACATGTTTTCAGATTTTCGTTTTTTATCATAAAGCTACATAATATTAAGGTACCTACCGAATACAAAGACAGAAATTGCGATCAAACAACTAGAAGCCTAAAAGGCAAGGGACTCCAAACCTAGTAACTACACCACAAACCCAATTTGACCATTTTAAAAAACCAGTAAGTAACATAAACCATTTCGAAACCTAGTAAGTGCATGAACATACTAGGTTTTATAATGGTCAATGTGCCTTACTGGGAAATGAAAATACGTGTCCACCCCCCTACCGACCATCACAAACCTAGCATCACTGGCAACACACACTGATCAAAGACTTTTGTCTTGAGACACTGCGGTATTTCGGACGTGAGAATATCGCGAAGCTTCCCGAACGCTGCCCAGCCGAGTTGGATTCGACGATTGACCTCTTTCTCGAAGTTGGACCTACCTAACTGGACTGTTTGTGCCAGCTATACATAATTGTCAACAACTTCGAGTATAGTGTCTCCAACCTTCAGAGGAGTGGGTACAACACGGGCATTTGACATGATTTTTATCTTGTCCATGTTCATTTTAAGACCCACTTGTTGAGAGGCTCTACTGAGGCCATCGAGCATTGTGCTTAGATCCTCTACGGTCTCAGCCATGACTACGATATCGTCCGCGAAACGAAGGTGGGTGATATTTATGCCAAATCCGCTCCAGTCCAGAAGCTTGAAAACATCTTCCAGGGCGGTGGTGAATAGTTTCGGACGTAGACATGGCTCAGAAGTGAGATAGTTTTTCAAGATTTTGTCGTCTTTTTTGAAGAAGAGTATCACCACACTTCTGTGCCATGCCATAGGCGTTTTTCCCTCGAGCTCTATCCTTTTACCGGCGTTCCGCCTGCTTTCAGAAGCTCAGCCGTGATTCCATCATCACCCGGTGCCTTGTTGTTTTTCAGCTGTTTGAGAGCCATTCTAATCTCGTACAGACTGATGTCCGGGATATCTTCGATGTAGTGTCGGGTCAATCTAGCTCTTGGCTCTCCGGCTAGATTTGTGACAGGTGTACATACAATCGTAGTAGTCCGTAGAACTTCTCAACCTCTTCCAATAACTCAGGCCACAACGAGATGTCTCTGCCATCCTCGGTCTTCAGCTTGGTCAGTTGGCTTTGGCCAACAGACAGATCCCTTGCGAACACTGTAGAGCCTGGTAATTTGGTACGCTCAATCGCCTCTTTAATACGATCTGTATTAAATTGGCGTAGGTCGTGAGTCAAAGACTTGGAGATCTGTCTGTTAAGATGCCGATACTGAGCAGCATCTTCAGAGGATTGCAGAACCAAGTTCCGTCTCTCTTCCATAAGTTTATTGGTGAGGTCAGAGATCTTTTTGGTTCCTTTTGAACGACGGGTTTTAAAGAACTTTAAACCCAGTCGTTTGGACAATTTCCACGAACCTGTCATTGTATCCGTCCACATTTTCACAGTCTCCAAGGCATTCGAAACAATTTTGCAACTCGAGCTGAAAGGTTTCGGGGTTTTGGAGTTGGATGGGCGCTGGGTGGAGCGTAGACTTCATCAGTCGACGCCTCTTCAGCTTGGGTCTGATATTCAATGTGCCTCTTACCATTCGGTGATCACTTCCTGTTTTGACCGACCTATGGTAAGATTGAAATGGACCCTGACCCCAATAACCATTTTAAAACCTAGTAAGTACGCTCATACTAGGTTTGGATTCTGGTTTTTTCGAAGTAAAAAAAAAAAGAAAACCATTTGAGTGTTAGTAAGGGCCATAAAACTTGCTATTTAAAAGTTAATTAATTAATTTATTGTAAAATATATAGTTAAATTATTAAGCTTCAAAATAAACATCAAAAAGTTTTCAAAAGTTTGAGTATACCAGTATGGTAAACGAAAATGTGTTTTTTCGCGCTCCTGTAAAATTTACTCCGCTGCTCTTACTAGGTTCTTAAATGGTTCAGCTGCGCTGGTAAACTATACGCTGGTTATAGGTAATATTGACTAGGGAAGTGGTCAAGTTAACATTATAGGAAACATTGAAAGTAGAACGGTTTTTGTTTCTTTCCTGTATATTTAAAGCTATTGTATGTACCAATTCAGGGTAAAATAGCACATTTTATGTATAATACTATTGTTCCATGTAACTATACTATTGTTACTCAGTTATGCATTTTTGTGGTCAGGAAAATACCGTCTTCAAAATTTCGCTTCACTTTCACATAAACTTATGCAATTATCCTTATAATCTATTAAAAGCTTCTTCCAACTAATAGAGACTGACACATATCTAAATATTGTTCTTTTCGTCAGCGAGAAAATAGTCTTTACACCACCTTATTCTCTACCATTCTCGTGCGTCTTCCTTCTTTTTTTTCAGCAAGAGCTGAAACTTAGTGTTCTGCTTCTTTTTAGAGCAGTGTCTACACTGAGCTCTTTGCTTGTTTGCGTCGCTGCGGCAAACACCTTAACGCAGGGTTTTCTTTTTTTATTGCTTTGTAAGTAAAAATAGTTTTTCTGTTACTCCTGTGTTTATTACTCTTACTTTTTGCTTATTGTGCGTCAATATGTTTTGCGAATAAACTTTTTATCTATCTATCTTAAAATCTTGGCCTGTATCTCACCTGATGGAAAGTGATGACTAGGCCAAAAGCCTAGGCTAGGCAAGGAGAGCCCCACATAACCCTTTAGCTGTCCCTGTGGCAGGTAGGCACACCATGTATTTTCCTGACGATAAAAATAATTAAAAAACTCGTGGGATGTTCACAATCAATTTTGTTAATCAATGTTGTGGGAACTGTTGTTATAAGTAATCTGCCGGTCACGTGAGCCTCAATTGAGTGCGCTGATAAGATTTTAATCATTAAATTGCTTTTAAGCGCTCGCCATGTGCTGTTGTCTATTATAGCAATTAGGGTTAAATTACATTTATGGCTGAGACCACTACACATTGTTACCGAAAAACTTTATGTATACAGGATGAAATTGCAAAGTGTTGTCAATTTTTTTTTGATAAGCTCTATAGAACAATATAACAATATAACTTTATCGTAATTATTTTTAATCGTTGTATTTTTCGAGAAAAAAAAAATAGAAAGTTTAATTCGCGGTGCCTATCGTAAGTTTTAAAGGCTAAGGCTTCTTTTCGCGCACCATAAATTATTGTCTATTAAGCTTTGCAGTTAACTATCAATGCGTATTTTTCTATGAACGAATTAAATTATCCACGTAAGTCAATTTTGAAACCGCACGCAGCGGATAAATATAATAAAATATGAAAAAAAAAATGTTTTCTTTACGTAAATCGATTATCTTACTGATCCTAAGTCGCTCCTAAAAATTTGGCAACCCTTTGCAATTTCACACTGTATGTATATCGAGTTTTTAGGGTCATCATCAGGTCATTTAGTCCACTGCAGGATCACAACCCTCTCTAATTCACTAGAGGCAATTGATGGATTTAGCCTTCTCACTAGTTCTCACCTTACGCTGGCTTAGACCGCACCAAACTAATGGGGAGTAAGGCATTAAATTCCAATGAACTTACACCTTACACGTAGTCCTTTTACCGTTAACATTTTTCAGGTAAAGCTGGTCTTTGTCGCTCATACCAGCGATTAAAGTAAGAGGGATGCCACACTTTAAAGATATCGTATCGCTCTGATTTACCTTTACACACCACCTTTTATCTTTCCAATAAACCCATATCATTAAGTCTTTATCGTGATGATTAAATTGCTATTATCAATCTTATGAAAATTCCATAAATGGTCATATGAATTTAATATCAATCTCAAGAAACCATAACAGTAATTACCCTATTTTGCTTCAGTATTAACGAGAAACGATAATGATATCTACGTGTATGGTACTCCTATTACATATTTCCTTTAATGCTTTAGTAATATTAATAACTTGGAATGTTGATTCGTCATCGGTTAGATTCCCTTAACATGCTGGTTCTTGGCAAATTTAGAATATAGTTTCAAACTAGCTTTTGTCCGTGACTTCGTCTACATTTATTATTACGGTCCATCAAATAAAGCCTTTCATGCGCCTTTTCTATTTCGAAAAATCAGGATGAAAACTATACTTGGAGTTTTTCGTTGGTCTCAAACTCTTTTTTTTTAAAGAATATTAGGAATTTGTATTGCTCAAATTACTTATAGTCCCATTAGCCCCTCGGTAGTTATTACCAAATCGGTTCAGAGGTACGTGAAAGAATAACAGACATCATCCTTCCAAGTATCCTCACAAACTTTTACATTTATTACTTAGTAGAAATACGTTAATTGTATTAACTTTTCCGGCTTATAGTTACCAAGAACCTGCAGCAATCATCGCTATTATAAATCCCAAAAATCCATACCAACATGTCACGTCAAAACTTGATGTATGATTTTCCGTTTTCCTTCCCGTTGTGGGGAAAGTTTCCTAGAAAAGTGAATGTTATTATTTGTTGTAAAACTTTCATGATAAATTCTGTTGATTTTCAGGACAAAAAAAAATAAGTATGTTTTTTGTATATTTATGAGAGTCTCTGTCCTATTGTTTTCAGCGATAACCAGCATAGTTACCTAATTATTTAAATGTAAAAATAACTTTTGGTTGCCCAACAAAGAAAGCCTATGATTTCACAACTTCTGCTATATCTACTGCGTCAAGTACGAAAATGACGCACACACCGTCTTTGAACACGTTAACAAGCGAAACCTTTCAATGCGCGTGCGCACACATATTGTTTGCTTGTTAAATTCATAAATGTGGCATCTTGATCATTTCTGGAATATCGCATACAGGTTGTGCTTTAAATAATGTATTTTGTACCACTTTAAACATCGACTTAATTTTAATAACAAAAAAGAATAAATTAATTTAACAGTTGTTTAAATTAATTCTTAATTTATTCAGCTCATTAGACTATATTTTTGTTGAAATATAGCACCTATTACAAGCACATAAAACACCATTGTGTTTTACATACTTTTTAAAACAAACATGTGCAGAGAAACAAATAAAAATTATCTGTCACGTTTATGACGGATCCTCACTTGAGTACGGTTTGATTGATTTGGCTAAATTATTTTTCTCGTAACTTTAATAACAAGCTGTTTTATTATATTAAAAAAAGTCTTCAACAAGCCAAACCCCACATATTTGCAGCCCAAAACAAAAGCTAGTTTGAATTACATAATAAATACGATTACCTATGCCTAAACTACTTGTCACTATTTGCGTCAATTTCAAATTGTTTCTCTCTAATTTATTATCTAAAATTCACGACAAGTTCAATTAAAATTAATTTATTTATTATGTACTATAGTACACAAAGTCCTTGAAGGTTCTCAATTTACCAGACAGCCTGTATAGAAACAGATGAAAGATAGGACTCAGCCTAATTGAATCGCAGGAAGTTAATTTTACGCACACAATTTTAATGAGCGTTTGTTAACATCCTTCAGTCTATATTTGGAGTCATTATTTTATTATGACAGTCACTTAAAATGACACTGGATATCTGTGAAATTATCATACAACTAAACTAGAGCCAGACTCGGGGCCCAGGTTCTAAATATGGAGTCCGGATTCTGGATGATAGAGTTAATTAATACCAAAATACCTACTTAAATTTATGTGTATTTAAAGGACATAAGTATTATAAAAGATAATTTTAATTACCATCAATTCCAGCATTGAGGTAAATGAGTGACGAAATCACGGAAACTTACCCTCTGTGCCCTCTTACTAATAAAAAGTTACACGTGTAACTTCAAAATTACATTTCCCTAAACGTTTTTTAAACTTGTGCTCAACGCGCGTGTAACGTTTATTGGTATGGGGTTAAAGTTTATTTTTTTTCTACTTACTTAATTGCGCAAAAAGTCTATTATTAGTACTGTCGTAAAATGACAGCTTAAGTCATTCACCTGTGACAGGCAACAACACATAAACATATCGTGTACTATAGTTTCCATAGGCATGATTTTACAACAGAAATGTAACATTGAAGCCACGATAGCCAAACTGTGAAGGGATCGGATTAGCTGACTCGTGATCCGAAGAACTGACGGCCGATGGGGCAGCAAGGTTCTGGAATGGAGGCCGCGTACCGGAAAACGCAGCGTGGGACGTCCACCCACAAGGTGGACCGACGACCTGATAAAGGTAGCAGGAAGGCGCGGAAAGCGCCGCTACCAACCGTGCGATGAGGAAGTCATTGGGACCTATGTTCAGCAGTAGACGTCCTGTGGCTGAAATGATGATGGTAATGGTGATCCGAGGAACACGGGTTCGAACTACTATAATAGTGGTGGATCCTCTCATAACGCAAGCATTAGCTTACCACGAGGGATTAACGGGCTTATTTTTTTAACGTAACGTAATTTGTATTTACAAATTGCTAATACTTATTCTTTAAAAAAGTGTGCTGGTGTGACAATGTACATACGATTACGTACATATTGCGTGACAACAAAAATGCGTTATTGTTAGTTCTTTTTATAGAAACTACCAAGTACCTACTTCAATACTATTTATACATAATATCTTATTTATGTCCCATGTCATGTATTTTTTTTATAATCGCTTGCGCATCCATCTAGGTATCTGAATTCACGATTTGTATTTTGATATCTGTATCACAGGTTACAATAGTAGATATCAGCAAATCAGTGTCATGTCCTTGTAATAATGACTCTTGTCATGTTACAGTGGAAATTAATACAGAAATACAACAATTTCTTAGGACAATGACCATGATACACAGAAAGTAAAAAGTTTATAATAAACACTTGACAATGATTCCCCAAAAACCCTGTGTAAATGTAAATGTAAAAATTCCTCTTGTTGATCTAAGTATGTAATTATTATAAATAGAAATAACTATCGCAAATCCTATTAATAAATGAAATAAATGCTACTCAGTGGTAATTTTATCCGCTCATGACTGTACTCATAGATAAGGACTTATTTTTTGTTTCTTTTATGTCTATGAAAAGACAAGTATGATTTAAAGTTAGGCGGGTCTGAGTCACATCCAATCCGAATTCAATAAAAAAACGGCCTTGTAAGGGTGACGACCGATGGAGCATCATGAATTCTGAATTAGTCTTTCATAGATATTCAATACAATGAAGATAATGAGAACTCAAGGATGGTGAAGTACGGGTTTTACTATTCCATGTTTTCTTAAGCTTCAATCATATTTTTTTGGGTTTTCCACTACACTACATCTAGCAGTTGAGGGTTAATTAGTCAGTTAGTTAGTCGTTAACTGTTAACTTATGTTTGTCCCCATTTGAAAGAAAATATTTATAACTAGCTGTGCCCGCGACTTCGTACGCGTGAAATCCGTTTTTGCAACATTTTTCATTTTTGCTCTACTCCTATTGATCGTAGCGTGATGTTGTATAGCCTATAGCCTATATAGCCTTCCTCGATAAATGGACTATCTAACACTGAAAGAATTTTTCAAATCGGACCAGTAGTTCCGGAGATTAGCGCGTTCAAGTAAACAAACAAACAAACAAACTCTTCAGCTTTATATTATTAGTATAGATTTTTATTATTTTAGTTGTGAACTTATTATCTTATCTTATCCTCTTATTTATTACAGAAAAAGTCTCTTATGAACATTCGTCGCATCGCGTGGGATTCGTTCGCCCACCCAAATGCACGTGCACCTTTACGCGAATTGTCAGTGTTGCAGTTTTCGTCACGTGCACACTTGACACATTTCCAAAGGACGGTACATGTCCGATTTGTAAAATTTGAACCTCAAGGCTGTGTTGGGAAATGGGAAACATCTTGTTTGAAACTTCTAAGAAACACCCATGTTTGCAAAATAGTCAAAGGAAATACTAATGAGTAGTAATTCATCATCATTATGAGTAAAGTAAATTTTCATGTAACTTTAAATGTAAATCTCATTAATTTTCCTTTAGTCCAAATATTTCAACGGCTTGTGTCATCTTGAATGTCATAGTACAGTTGAATATTCATATTATGTAAATATACTTCAGAATTCATCCAATTACTATAAACTTCTTATCATGGTTGAACATCTTGAAAACTATAATTTAACAATACATGGTGCTTTCAATTAATTATGTACTTACTTACTTATTTTTTATAGTAAAAAAATGATACAAAGTGTATGTATAAGACTATAAATAATGCATTATTTTTTGTTATATTTGCGTCGTTTGCTGCTGGATTTATTATTTTAATGAAACCAGTCCACAAACGAGTTTATGGTCGGTTTTGTGTTGATCTATTTTTATTACGCTAATAACATGTTGTAAAGGCTAAAGCGAGTAAGTATATCAAAATAATTTGTGACAGTTATTAAATTTCTAATTTCATTAAAATGATTTAGGTACTGTAAGTTTCTACTAGTTTTATAAAGTTACTTAATTTTGTAGAACGTAGAAAGAAAATGTGATGTTTTTGTGATATTAAAATAAGCGCAAAAGTGTCTTAAAGATCTTAGTTCTTTGCGAATGCCAAATTTTATGGGATTGGAACATCGAACTGTTACTCGCCTTAGGTTTAGTTATGTATTTCATTTAAATGATTTTATGTAAATCTTTGAGAAAACGGCGGAGTTGCACCACCTTATTTTAACCGTTTCAATAACACTAACCGGTGCTTTTTAAAGTTAAAGTAAGATGGTGCAACTCAGTCTAAGAATCTTTAACCGTAAGTATACGTTTCGTTTTTGTTCGACGCTTCTATGACTGTAAGAGGCCTTGGAATTTAACTAACAGTGAAAAAACAGTAAAGTACTATTGTTTAAGCAATAATGAGGGTGGCAAAATGTATCAGATTCAACTACATTATACTTCAAATTCCTCAAAGTATTCCTACACTTAATTACACGCACTAAGGCCTATCAGACGCCCATCAGTCATACAACTTATCTAAATTGATATCTGTGTAGTTACAGTACTATTAGCTGGTACCTTTTGGGAACGACTGGATGGAGGCCTGCCGCTTTTCGTAAATATAGATAGACGTCAAGATAACCGCTTATAGGGGAGTAGAGTCATAGTCGGATAAATGGGCATAGAAATATTAATAGGTAAGACCTTTATGATACGAGTGAAGAAATATCGTCTGGGAAATCTCCACCATGCATTGAGATTATTAACAAGAGCTCTAAGCCTCATCATCATCATTTCAGCCATAGGACGTCCACTGCTGAACATAGGCCTCCTCCAATGCTTTCCATGTTGCCCAGTTGGTAGCGGTCTGCGGAATTCTCGCTATACCCGTTATCCTCGCCATGCATTTTGGCAAATGTTTTCTTAAAGTAGGCGCACACCGTTGATTTTTAGTTGGCCGATAGTTGTGCCCGATTTTAAATTGTATGAAGAATCGGCCAAATCGAATCGGCGTAGTGTGCGCAATCCCATACATGCCCATACTGACCAACTGCCCGACTAAACTATCGGCCGACGAAAAATCAACGGTGTGCGCCTACTCTTACTCTATACCCGTATTTACAAACGATGCTTGCTTAAGTGAAGCAGCAAATCGAACGCACAACATCAAGGCTTTTCTCTACACTTCGGGTGTTATTGTGGTCTAAAGCTAGCCCCTCAGGTAAAAAGATTATCACCTCATTTTATCGATTTTGCGCGATAAGCCCATACATTTATCGTTTTATCACGGCGCGCATCCTAGCCCGGCTGGTTGATACCCACTACCCACGTTTGCTTAGTCATTTAATGTCCTGTATTTAACGATTGTAATGCCTCGCCGGCCCGTCTCGCCAGCGTGGGAAGTGTAGCCCAAAATTGGAGAAGGTCCTGTAGTGGAGACTTAATAGCTTGATGACGATGATGATAACTAAATAACTGACTTGGATTACATCGTTTAACGGTGGGAAAACTGTTGTGCGATGATATCATAGATTTGGTAGAGTTACAAGCAAAAGTTTAGGCTGGATTGTATCATCTTACTTTAACTTTAACTAATGTCAAAAATCTGTCAAACCTACAGTTACGGTTAAAGTTAGATGGTGCAACCCAGCCTAAGGCTTTAACTTTGACAAAAGTCAAAAGTCTGTCAAACTCCATACAAAAACACCGGTTATCGTCAAAGTTACGATCCAAGTTAGGTGGTGCAACTCGGCCTTAGTGTTTTTTAATATGCATCTGAAGTTTTTACTTACGTTTAACATATTATTTTCCTAGTTTTGTTAGACATTCTGAACCAACGTGAACAGCATATTTCGATGGATATGGCGAAAACACATTTTCCAATCACGAACCACGTCTTAACAGGTCGTCGTACCGATTGCCCTTATATGGGCATCGCCGCTTTTTATAGATCATGTAAATGTGGTCTCATGTTGATACATTTGAATTTAAATTAAGCCGATGCTTAAATTACTAGCTCGGCTAGTCTATGGATAGAGATAATTTGCTGTGTCATGTGGTACAGTTGTCTATGGGATTGGCATAAAACTTTGTTATAAATCCATCATTCATTTCATTATTATTTATAAATCATTAATTAAATTACACCATACGTCACTTACCGTAATAACAGGTACTTGAATAATGACTCATCTTGGTATTGTTGTAATTACCTGAAAATAAAAGAACATAAATTAAAAACAATCACATTACGTCGCAGGATGTAGGCACGACGAATATTGACGTGAATATAAAAATAAACTGCAGAGTAAAAATAGTATTTTGACATAAATGCAATTGCGTAAATTGTTCGTAAAATTAAATTAAATATACCTATCAACAAAAATCGCACATGAGTATACAAAAATAAATGCCTACCAATGACAAAATTAACGCTTGAAAATGATAATACCTTGAAAATAATAACCATACAAATGATGTAAGAAAGTACATTTGGATTTAAATAATTCTTATTTTTGTCAAATCGTTTTGTAAGTTTTCTAACTAAATGACGTAAATCAATACCGGAAATTACAATGAAAAAACGACCTATTGATCCCGGCTCATGCGCATCGGATTAAAAAAATGTCAGCGGAGGACACGGCAACTGTGCACTTTGAATTTGAACGTGTAAAGTAAAAAGGTAAAATAAAGAGGATTATAATGTATGTATAAAAAAGATTTGACTTTTGCCCACTGTGCACTTTGAAATTAAATATAATATTAAAGAGGAAAGTCCTGGCAAGGATTTGTCTGTATAAAATGGATCTCTACACGTATGTGCTGGCATAGGCCAGTCCATTATGCGATCTTTTACTATTTTTACTTTTACCCCTTTATCCTCTACCAAAAAACCATGGTTAATGTTGCTTAGCGTAGAGTGGTTAAAAGAAGTCGAATCTATTACTTAAATTGGTTTTAAAAAATAAATCCTAGCTACAAATATCCTAGTGCAAATAACAAACATAAAATAATTTTAGATCAAAACTTGTTTTGTTTGTGTTAAATTCAAGTTTATTTATAATGCCTTGTTTTACATGGTAATGTAATGATACTACGATAGAATGTTTTTCACTTTAAACAGAAGCCTTGAATGGCCAAAACGACGCAATCTAGATGCAAGCAATAAAAATGGAAACCATAAAATAAGAATAATACATTTATTTGTTGAAGACCTTAGTTAAAATATTATCATCAGTATTACGTGTTTTATGCAACAGTGACATTGGTATCGCACGCGGTATTCGTATTTATTGAATAACAGTTTTTCAAGGATTTTATTTAAATAATGTGAAGTCGGCAAAGGTTAATAAAGGTTGAACTTTGTGAATATGTTACGGTCAAAGTGATAAATGTGAAAATTATGAATAATCGCCGGTTATTATGAATAATTACCGCATGATTCGGTAAATGTGATTAATATGAGGTTAATTTATGTGTGTATAAAACTAAATAGGCGGCTTAGGGGTGGCCCAAGGGCCACCCCCGCCGCACCTTAACCTATTTTTCACTTTAAATCAAAACATTATGTTATAGGCATCATGGAAAAGTAATATTATGCAAGAAACATTCCAAACTCATTATGCCAAATTATATTAATATATGATATCAAAACGTTCAAAAGTTTGGCTGTACACGAGCACGTACACAAGATGTTGTTCTCTTTTATGAAATTTGTTAGTACTATGGTTGAATTGTCAAATAATCACTGTTAAATGTGATTAATTTATCACTTTTACCGCGACTGTCGGTAATTATTCATAATAACCGGTTATTATTAATAATTTTCAATTTATCACATTAACCGTAACAAATATATTGACAGCATTTGTTTTTTCGCTTTGCATTTTATAGGAAGTAGAGACAAACGAATAGTTTATGATACTCATTCATCCGTATGATATTAATACGGTAATTTGTATAATGTTTTAATTTATTTAAATACTTAATTATTATTAATGCAAAATTACTGGTTTTTATTTATTTTTGGTTTTCATGTTATTTTCGTGTAGAGATAGATACAAAGGATTTGTAGCAAAAATAATATTATTATATTAATTACTATTCCGTCTCGTTTGTCTGTTTCTGAGGTGAAAAATTGTTTCCATGACAATATAAATACCTGCAGTAAAATCCGATGAAAAATTAGATTAAACTGGTGGTTGGACACCGGCAGGTAGACCATCCTTTTTATACTAGGTACTAGGTACATACCTACTTAATATTTTTTCATTCTTTTTTTATGTTTTTTTATACCTTTTGTATTTTATTTTACCTTTGTTCTTTGTATTTCTAATTTATTAACGTGTTTATACGATTTTTCTTATTCCCGCGCTAGGAGTCTTCCAGCGACTTGGCTCACTTTTAGCTTGGTCCACAAGCCAAAATATTTCAAAATTCAAGCCAGTGCAGTAACTTGGCCCGTAGACCAACCAAAAAGTGATGGGACAGGCACAATTTTTCATCACAGGACCTAACGTCTCTAACACTATGGTTGACATTGCATTGACAGAGCCCTTCACGGTTTAAGCACCAAATCGCATTATTAGGGCGACAATGACGAACTAGGTCACCGATGACGTCAGCGACAGCGTGGCGTAACGAAGCGATCGCCGGCGGAACATTAACATTGTTTAACTTACAAGTGAATTTTGATTGAGGTTGAACTATTTTTTTGGACATCTGTAAGAGGA
Organism: Ostrinia nubilalis; assembly: GCF_963855985.1. Lineage (NCBI taxonomy): Eukaryota > Metazoa > Arthropoda > Insecta > Lepidoptera > Crambidae > Ostrinia > Ostrinia nubilalis. The sequence goes on along the minus strand of NC_087101.1, from coordinate 12,367,832 downwards.
CAGACTGTCTGACGGCTAGCAAACACTCTACAGTGATTCTGTCTTGTTTTTGCAACGTTACCTACGTTATTTATTTTTTTAGCGTTAAGAGTCGCATGTCGCATCTCAAACTAATTTGAAAATCATAAATAACTTGAAAAAATAGAACTGCCTAAGGCGGGAATTGAACCCACGTAAGGGTAGGTATACGGTATGACCCAACATTGATGAAACAAACGCTGGCCGTAACAGCGTATTACACTTGAAAATTTCGACGGGTTCATCCAGTGTCTAAGTAGCTCAGTTGGAAGAGTAATCGCCCAGCAAGCGGAAGGTCGTGGGTTGAATTCCCGCCTTAGGCAGTTTGATTTTTTCAAGTTATTTATAATTTTCAAGTTACCTACGTTAGTTTCAGACAAATGACGTCCATTGATGGACAAGAGATCTCCGCCAAGGATGTCCTCAAGGACAGGTCTTGCGCTGTCCGCATCCAGGTGCTTCCCGCGACCTTTACCAGATCGTCTGTCCATCTATCGAGAGCCGCCTACAGTACTTCTTAAAGACAAACCTTGACATCTCCACTGCAACGTGTTTTGGTTGATTTAAGCCAGTTTATATTAACAGTAACTTCTGTAAGTAAACAATAAATGTGTTTAAGTGTAAACAGCAATGCTTGTTTTATTTCTACAAACTTATAGACGTCATAGCATGTTATGCCTAATTAAAACGTTCCACTTTGAGTCATAAGAGCTGACAAATAATAACAAATAGTGCAGTTTTGAATCCTATTGCAATCGCTATAAGGATCATACAAATCGGAATGTAGAATAAAATTTTAAGAATTAAAAGTGCAATAAGCTGAGTAAATAAATTGTTGTAGTACAGTCAACCACATATTATGGCATTTAATTCCGGTTATGTTGAATAATATCGTTTAACTTGTAAGGTACATTTTTGCACACTTTAAGTACTAAGTAGGTATTTAAAACCATATAAATTCAGACAGGTGTAATATAGTTTTCAAAGAAAGAACCCAAGTAATATAGTTTACTCAATATTTATGAATAAGTTTTATAAGTATTCAGTTTACATTAAGGCTGGGTTGCACCATCTTACTTTACCAAAAGTCAGTCAAACTCCATACAAAAAACACCGGTTATGGTTAAAGTCACGGTTAAAATAAGGTGTAGCAACTGCCTT